>NW_010101711.1:0-254 GCF_000699245.1 Pterocles gutturalis
CCCTGCCGGCCCCCAGGGGGAACCCCGCCGGCAATGGCCACTGCGAGGATGCTCACGGCAGGGGAGGGGGGGACAGTTTGGTGCCACCATGTCCCCATGTCCCTCAGGAGCTGAACTTGCTACAGGGTCTGGCATGGCATGGCACGGCCAGGAGACTGGATTTTTGGGCACAGGAGGTGGACTCAATGCCAGGCGTGGGAGCGTGGAGCTCGCTCTCCCGGGTGCGAGGTGGGGGATGGCAACATCCAGAAGAA
>NW_010101712.1:0-2633 GCF_000699245.1 Pterocles gutturalis
TAACCCCCCCCCCCCCCAATGCAACCAAGGAAGGGGGAAAAAAAAAATCCCTGAACCCCCTTTCATATTCTTTTATTTTTGTTTAAAAAAAAAGATGGCGGCTAAGAAAAAGACTGCTGTTAAACCGGTCATGAAGAAATGCAATAAATTCCTTGTTGTTTTATGAAAATTTACAACTTTGTGATAGAACTTTATGAGTGGCTGGGTTCTGGGATTGGCCAGAGCCGGTCATGTGGACTGCTAACCGTGAACATGAACTTTTTATTATTTCCCATGTGGTTATATTGCACCATTCTTCTGTCCGCTGCACCTTGGGTCGGATCAGTGTCCTCTATAGGGCTCTCGCCTCTTTACATTTTTTTACTTTTGTGTATAAGCTCGATAGGGCTAAAACAGGGGAGAGGGGCGGGGGGGACGCCTATAGCACATCCACACGCACACATAGACACCCACCTCCGCACACACACGTAGGAAAAGAGTTATAGGATTTTTTTTTTTTTAATTCCTCTGTTAATTTACCTGCTGATTTGGAATCTTAGTAGTAATGGAGGGGCAGAGGAGATTCTGGACCGAGTGGAGGCTATCATTTTTCAAAGAGGGAAGTTACTCCATTTTCTATGCAAATGACAGAAATGCAAGAAGCTCTCACAAGTCAGAGAGGCAATCGACGGCTATCAGGTTGGGACAATATTTGTCAGCTAACAGATAAGCAAACGCTGTCGCTCTCTCCCTAAATATTTTACTTATACCACAGAAATGGACGTCAAAAGGTAAGGGAATAATATCTGTTTCTCTTCATTTGATTTTTTTTTTCTTTGAGAAAATGCATTTGTCGAGCTGCCTTTTCTATTCCAGTCCCCATGTCCCTCTCCCTTCTACCCAGGGGGGGAAAATAGAAAGAAAAGGGTGGGGTGATGAAGAAGGGAGGCACTGGAAGAAATCAGGGGTGGTGAAAACCTGTTTAAGTGACAATTTTCCCGAAAAAGTGTAGCGCAAAGGTGAGAAAAAGAGAGAAAGGGAGAGAGAAAGAAGAATGGAGAAACGGTAAAGGAAGAAATTGGGAGAAGGAAAGAAAGAAATAGAGAAAGAAAATGGAAAAAATATAAGAAAGCAGGTCAGAAGGAGAGAAAGAGAGTGAGAAAGAATCAGAGGAAGAAAATAAGAAAGGAAATAAGAATGAGAAAGGAAAAATAAAATAACGGAAGAAGGAAAAAATAAAGCCTGTAAGGTCACCTGGAGATAGCAGACTTGGAATGAAGGATTTTGCAGTAGCTCGGTGACGGAGGCTTTCAGACACTGCCTTTAAAAAAATACCAAACCCTTTGTGGGTAGTTGTCGTGTTTTATTTTTTTCCCCCTCGCCGAATCTCTTGCCAGTTTGCCTGTCTTCAGGCGAGCCCAGTAATTTGGCGAAGTTTGTGTGGAAGCCAGTTGAGTTTTGCGTTGCTCTCCAGGGTCATTATTATGTGGGTGGTTTCTTCGGAGAGGGCAGCTCGCGGCAGTCCTCGGAAATAAGGTTCTGGAAATTAGTTAAAAAAAAAAAAAAAAAAAAAAAGAGAGAGAGAAAGAACTCATTATAGTAATGATATAGTTATAAAAAAAAAAAAGATAATAAGAATGAAGCCAACCCAGAGCGCAGCGCTCTCATTGTATTTTTTTTTTCTTCCCCTCGTGAAACTCCCAAATGAAGCTGACGTTGCCATGTAATAAACCTCCGTGTATTTAATTGCGTTCTGCGGTGTTAACGGGGCTTTACGGCTTTCCCGGCCGGAATCCCGGCTTGGGTTTCAGCCCCGTGGTGTGTCGGTGCTTTTCTACACCAGGTTATGTGCAAACCTCCCTCTCCTCTGCCTGTCTGATACCCTAACGCTTGCCTTCGGGTTTAGGAAAACATTTGTCCGGAGATGCCCGTCATTTTAAATGTGTTTTTGATTTTTTTTTTTTTTCAAGATTTCAAGGCGGGAGGGTTGAAATATGGTACTAATTGCTACTGTTACGAGGTGATTTTTAAATAAGATAATGTAAGGGGCTGTGTATGTGAAGCGAGATTGAGTAAGAGGAGATTCATTACTTAAGCATAAACCATTTTATGACGTGACGATTTATCTCACCTAAACTGACTGTGCCTGAACGTTGTGGGGACAAGAGTAAATGATCGCGAGCCGTGGAAATAATAAACAGAAAGTCATTTTAAAAAGCTGTTTCTTCCCGAACCTGTTACATTTTTCATAAATCACGGGGACAAAAAATAATGCCGGTTCAAACGCCTGTTCTCCCTTTTCTCTAAGTCTCTCCGCGCTCGTTTGTTTTTTCTTTTTTTTTTTTTTTCTATTCGTAAAAAATACATATAAGAAATTAATTTAATTTAGAAACCTTGCTCCAAAACGCTTTGATACCGATTCTTCCACATCCTGAGTGGGCAACCACTTGTGGAAAGCACGCACCTCTGGGCGGACAGGTCTTTTTAACCATTTCAGCCCGGTCCTGCGTGGGATGACCGAGCAACCTCCGTGCGCTCCCGGTACGTGTGTGTTGAGGGGGGGATCCGCGCTGCTCCCGGGGGGCTCCTCTCCTGGCATCCTCCCCTTCTTGTTTATTTAAGAAAATGAAATAAACCGGCACAGAGCGCGGGCA
>NW_010101713.1:0-8909 GCF_000699245.1 Pterocles gutturalis
GCTCTCACACGTGTCGTAGGAGGGTAGTCGTGAAACCTTAGATTAGCCACCCGCATGCAGTCTCCTTGTGGATTCTGGGCTTTAGACGGCAGCATAGACAGCGACCTGTGCAGATCAGAAATGCCGGTCTGGACGTAGCACTGTGGAGGTTACCCAGCTGTGCCTGCCGGGCTTTGGTTATGTCACTCTGAGAGGGATTGTTAAAGTGAAGAATTGTAGAGATTTACAGCTTTTTCTGCTCTTCACAAAAGTCTGGAACTGGTCATCTTGCAGGCTGCAAAAATCTTTTTCTGTGGTGCGGTGGGACTGGTGGCGTTCACCATGGTGGTGACTGCTGGTGCACCATGGCGTGCTAGGAGCTGAGTTAAATGGTTACCTTATGAAAAAATGCAGCTGTCATCTCCAAGACGTAAACTGCTATCCAGTATAAGCCTTTATTTATTTATTTTTTTATTGAAATACTGAACAGGCACTTTTGCAATGAGGCATTATCTGTAGTGTAGAATACAGACGTGGTAAAGATGCCGTTTCCCTGAATTGTGTGCTTAAAAATTATCCATAGCTTGGAAAAATGTTTTCTTAATAGATAGAGAAATGTTGCAAGTGCCATCTTCTCTCAAGCATGTTGGAAATTCTCACTGCTTTCTGAAAATCATGCGTATGTTCCTGCTTAGTGTTTACGTGAGGGTGTGCATCCTTTCTTTACCGGGGTCAAAGCTGCAGGAGGTTTTTCCTCAGCTGTAATGGCTACAGCAGTGTCACCTGAGCACAGTGCTTGATTAAGAATCAGGCCATTGGCTTTGATGAGTGACTTGAGAGCATATTATGTACTGTGAGCACCATTAGTGCAGAATATTTTCTGGAAGATTATTACCTGCAGTATCTCAGTTGATTTTTACCTTAAACTACACAGAAACAGAGAACTGCTTTTAGAATTTAGTGGGCTGTAGTGAATGATCTTCAATATGTTTCGTTATCTCCATGAAGGTCTTTTTAGTGGTGGCTGGAAGTGTTACATGGAGAAATGTAAGGAAGGCTTTTAAATCATTAATTGACATGTAGAAAAAAGTACAAGGTACAAAGTCTCTTTGGAATTAAGCCTTATCATTGTTTTAGTTGAATCTAAATTTGCTGAAGTGAAGGTTGGTTTACTGTGCACTCATGGACTTTCTGTGATTGTCCTTTTTTTTGATACTACTTTTGCTCTCTGTCCCATAGAAAATTATTTGCTAGTGGTCTTCTGCTCATTAAATTCTTTGACTCAGTTTGGCCTTTTGCATTCTGCTTCTATGTGGACCACAAAGAATAGAAAACCTGCTTACAAAATGATGAGCTCAAAGTAAAATTTCTTTAATTAGGTGCAAATTATTTTCATTAATCCATTCTTTGCTTAACACTTCAGGAGAAACAAGCAGTTTGTCAGAGATATAAAATTGGGTATTATCTTCTTAAAGATAGCTTAAAATAGGACAGATGGGAGGTATACAAGATAAGGCATTGCTAATGTAAGTAAACTTTTCTGCTTTTCACCATCTTTACTCTTTGCAAACACCACAGTTGCTCTGAGTAGAGTTAAAAAGCATTATAGTCGCACAGAAAATTAACTTTATTAATTCACAAATAACTGAAAGCATCTAGGAAATACAAATTTTGAAGAATGCAAGGTGTATAAGCATGCACTCTTTCTGGCATAACTCAACCAGTAACTACCAAATGTTTTGCTGTTAAATGTGATGGATAAGCCTGAGATACCATTTAGTGAGCAATGGCAGAGTGCATGCTCAGCGTGGGCATCTGCAGATTTTGTTGGTTGCAGTAGCAATTCCTGGTTCTGTGGTTGGCCATTTACACAAAGAGACATAGCTTCCTTTTTTCTTTCTTTGCTTCTCTTCTATTTCTCTTATCTCTTGGAAGTTCCTAATTTGCAATTTATTTGATGTAGTTAGGTGCTGCATGTGGTTTCAGACTGGTAGGAATTTTGGTGCTTGAGTAAAATTAGTTGGAGTCAACTACTTACTACAGATAGTTGTTCGTATTTCAAAAGTGATGGCTTTCCCTCAATTTGATAATGTCTGAAGTAGACCCAGCTTTAATACATTATTTTGAAATAATCCCTTTCTGAAATACTTTGTGCTACTGGTAACAGAAGTGTAATATGGCCTCTATCATATAACTTGAGGTACTTTGAAATTACCTTACTAACTTTGATCAAGGCAATATTCAGACATAATTGGAAGATTATAAGCAACTGTTTACCATTTGTTTTATTAAACAGGGTGTTAATAAAAAAGTGAAATAAGTATAAATGTACTTGTTATAGGCATGCATGCCATCAGCTCTGTGAGTTGTTATGCAAATATGGAAATAATAAATCATGAACCTAATTGCATATTAACTTGCTGAGAAGGCTGTAGCTGTTAAATAATTATTATTCTGTGTCAGGCATTATTTTTTTATACCAGCAGTTCTTGGTAAGTACGTGTTTTGTGTTGAGAAATTGGAGGGCTTGCATAATACATCACTCAAGAAGAATCAAGATCTCTGCTTATGTTTGGGTTATCTTATGTATTTAGTGGGGCGTATTGATTTACTTGAACTCTTGACTTTCTCTGAAGCAAATTATGTTTTAACTGTTTGCTCTTCCTCCAGTGCCTTGCGTTTCACGATATTTCACCCCAAGCTCCAACACATTTCCTAGTGATTCCTAAGAAGCCTATTGTCAGGTTATCTGAAGCAGAAGATTCTGATGAATCTGTAAGTACTCTAGAAGCTTTCTGTATGCTAAACTGTATCTTAATTACTTCATAAATTACTAGACTCTTCCTGTTTTCCTCTTGACATTTCAAAGTTTAGAATAGGGAATGAAGTTAAAGTTTTCCAGTAAAAGTAATGATATAAAGCAAAATGTGTATCAGGGTATGTATTTGTAGTGCAAAATGCATTGTTATTTTGGAGTATAGTCTTGATGTCTGTTTTCATGGTTTACAGGCAGTAGTATTTATTCTAGTATGGGCTTGGGGTTTTTGGCAGGTCAGAGATGGGGAAGGTTATCTGAGAGGTGCTCAGTGTTTCATTTGTAACTATGAACATCAAGTTCAAAGATTTTGTAAACCTTTCCATGGTAAGATAAAGTTTCTTTTCCACCAGAATTATATATGTTGCCTGAAGAAGTAACAGGAGCTTTAACTGTGAGATAAATTCAGCTTCTGTGACACTTTCCTAGTTTGGTACTGTATAGCTTGAAAAAAAATCTATAGCTATTTTTTTTCCCCTATTTATGCATTGTCAGTCTGTGTAGCTTTTCTTGAAAAGTGTCAGTTGCAGGCAGGCAACAGTTTGAAGAGCAGTGACTGAATCTCTAAGAATTGAGTTTACTGGCTTATTCTCTGCTCTCATTCCGTCTCTTCCTGCCCTCTCCCCTTTTATGTGTTTTCTGTTTGTTTTTTTCTTTTTTTTTGTTTTTGTCCTCCAGCTTCTTGGGCATTTAATGATTGTTGGCAAGAAGTGTGCTGCTAACCTGGGCCTGAACAATGGATTCCGGATGGTTGTGAATGAAGGGCCTGAGGGTGGGCAGTCTGTCTATCATGTACATCTCCATGTTCTGGGTGGTCGTCAGTTGGGTTGGCCTCCTGGCTAAGATTTTTACACCACAAGAGTTAACTGCATGCATACAAGTCACCACCAAATAGATTTAATATGTTGCCCATCAATTTAGCCACTGTTAAGTATTTTTTTTTAATGTGTCTGTGAAGGTGAATAAACACTCTGAACAACATTCGCACAATAAAGATTTAGCATGTGGGAATTGTCTGTGTCTGGTGTGCCTTACTGATGGAAACAATTCTCTAAGTTAAAACAGTGTTCTCAAGCATTTAAGTATGTAGCGTATTTCAGTCTGCTGTTAACGATCTCTAGATGGTGGTTTGGCATTTGAAACCTGAAGATGCAAATGCTTATCAGTCTTTCACGTCTTTTGGGAAGACAATTTCTAAGCTTTTTGAATGTGGTGTGTAAATATAGATAAAGCCAGTGTAGGCTGTTGCTAAGACTTTTAAAAATAGTGCTGCGTGTGGAGTTCAGAACATGCCATGCAAGGGCTGTGTCAGCATAGTGTGGTGTGTTGGAAACATACAGCTCCTCTTGGAGCCCTCTGTCAGTGGCAGCTTTATAAGGCCACATTTTTCTGATGCAAAGGGGTAAAACAATAGTCTTTGTGGGAAAATCACTAGGAGAGGAAGTCAGTTTCTCTAAGGAAATTTCTGTATCCTAACAGAAGTTATACTATAAGAAAAATCTTCAGGGTAAAGTAAAACAGAGTTGCTACTTTCTGGGACAAAGGTGCCACTTGCTTGCAAAGAACTTGTTTCCCTGGCAACACATCCTGCTATCTTGGCATGTGCTAAGAACAGGGTGGTACAGAACTGGCAGAACATGGAGGATAAAATGGAGTGTACACATGGAGTCGACATCTTGGAGGGAAGGTTGCTCGATCAGTCTGTCAGCATCTCGGGAGTCCTCAGGTGGGAGTAAGGCCTTCGGTGTATTCTTCGCTATCTTCTTATCTATGGCTGGAATGCTTTGAGACATCAGGAGCCGTCGGAGCCTGGACAGTCAATTTGCAGTCTCTGCAAAACTGCATGAATAGTCCTCTACAACAGGCCACTGCTTTAGTGACTAGGGTAGGAACATGACTCTGGAGACAGGAAACTTGTGAAATATCCGGGGATCCAGCCCCTTTGAGAGGGAAGCTGCAAGAGGACAGATCTTTTTGTTTCTGAGAAATCGAAGAATATGTAGAGAAAAAAGCACCTAGAGGTTCCAGAAGAAAGAGACTACCTCTTCTCAGCTTGTGGTAAAAGTGAAAAAGAACTGTCAATCCTGCATGCAAATGGTAAAAAATGTAAGTATTATCCTGTTGGGTGTTCTGTGTGTTGGAAACCCAGCAACACCTATAAGATGTTAAGGAGTAGATGTGAGCTTGATTAACTTGGTCTTGCTAAACTTGGTCAAAACACAGCTTTTCAGGAGACAGTGCCCTGAGGATGTGAAGAGTAAAGGGACAATAAGTGAGGCTGAAGATGTAGTTCCTGACCCCTATGTCAGGCAGGTTTTGTGCTGTTGGTTTGGCTGAAGGTCAAGTACCAATCAGTCTTTTAGAACTGAGATTTTCAGTAGCAGAGAAGACTCACAGCTGAGAATTAACTATACTCCAAAGCAATTGAGTATTTCTGTTTTGTTGTAGTGGTACCTCTGCTTCTGTCAATTTTTTTCAATGTAAAAGTTCTGTTACTGTGTAGAAGATAGCAAATTTTCTAGAAACTTGATAAAACGTCATGTTGATAATGTATGTTGGTTGGAAGATGGAAACTGGATGTGGAGAAGCCCCACCCTACTGTCTCATAGTGAGGAGGAGGGAGGGTGTTCTGCCTTTCTTGTGGCTTGTATTTTGTTTAAACCTCCCAAAGGCCTTGGATTTGTATCCTCTTGCAGAACAGGAACAACTCTGTCAGTTCATTCATAAAATATACATCTGTGTGGCAGGTCCTTTTTTATTATTCTTGAAGAGTAGCCAGTCTCTGAATACTGTTTTTCATAAGCAAGGAGGTGTGATCAGTGTTTTGAGACCATTGGCAGCTATCACTTACTGAAGCAGCTGGTTGGAGCGACAGGGTTTCAGTCACTTCAAAGGTCATTTACCCTTGCAGAGCTGAGAGAACACTCTTTATCCCTATGCCTCTGTTTTATTGTTCCATAAGATCTAGACTATGGTGTGTGTGGTGTGGGTAGAATAACAATTCCAGAAGCTTTATTTCCTGAAGGAAGTGTCTGTGGGGAAAAGGAAAGGGAGAGGTGATGAAAGAAAGAAACAGAGTAAACTGAATGTGGTGATTGAATGGAGTGATGCTGCAGTGAAAACCCATGCCTGGTTATGTTGTGTTAGTGCAGGAGGCAGGATATTTGCATGAAAGGCCCTTTATGCTTTCTTGTGTGGCACTGGGAACTCGTCTATTCCAAGTGTTCTCTCTGGGTCCTTTGCTCAGTGCACAGGTGGAGAAATCTGGAGGTGAAGTTGCGTAGCAGCAGAGAGTGATTGCTCTTCTCTGATTCAGCTCTGTCCTAGGGGTCTGTCTCTGTCAAATAACCTAGTGCAAGCCAAGGGAGGCTCAGGGCCTTGATTTGCATCAGAGCTCATCCATCTGTCTATAACACTGTATTGCACAGAGGGGAAGTTCCAATAAGCTGGGGTCACAAACCTAACATCAGTCTTCCTTTCTGTAGCCTGTTGATTGGAATGCATTCAATGATTAGGTTGCAAGTGATGCTGCTGCTTATTGATAGTTTGTACTTTTTTCTTTACAGTAATTTCTGCAAAAGGATTTAACTTGATTTAATTTTGAGTCCAAAAGCTTTACCCCATAAATTGTGTCTGGATCTCAATTTAGTGAGAGCACTTGGTTTTATGCTTGATGGAATTAATCATCTCATTGCTGCCTTTTTTTGTAGTTAGAAAAACCTCATTAGATTATTAATATTGTGGCTTTTTATAATTTAGCAGCTCAGCAGTGTCCACAAAATTGCTTCTGCTTTTATTCACAGTAGAGCAAACAACAAGCATTTGCTTTGCCAGCTGTGACATAGAAAAATTCAAGTTCTGAATCAAAAGATGCGAAGTAAGTGGGAGACATGGTACAGTTCAATTTTTGCTCTGAGGCACCTCTCTGGATTGCATGTTGGTCTCCCTGGAGACTCCGATTATCATTAAGTTGTAAGCCAGCCTAAGGGCTTCCTGTGTTATTTCTGCACAAACAGAATGGAATTCCAGCTTTGTGGCCAAACAAGATGCATTGTGACTGTAGTCTATTGGTTAGGAAGCTTGTTTATATTCAGTGGATCTTAGCTTCCAGAATTGTGGGAAACGCTGTCATACTGGTCCCAAAAGAGATGTTGAACACCAGCATGAGGGTGAGGCTGATGTGACCATTTTGCAGAGGAATCTGGGAACAGCCAAGAAGGTAGAATTATATTCCTGTTCTTTAAACTCAGGTCCTCTGTCCCGTAGTAAAGGCATGTGGGATATGGTATGCTGACTAGTTTAAATGCAACCAAATGTGGGTAAACACAGAGATTTCTGGAGATAACTGGATAAAACAAATGAGTTCCTTGCACATTTAAGGGATTTGTTCTGTCTGGGATTTTGGATGTGAGTGCACTATGCATCTGTCATCTTCAGTATCGTTATCTTCAGAGTAGAAGGCCATGTATGTTGTAGCAGCCATCTGTGTAATTAGAAGAATGTGCTATCTATTGCAGAGAAATAAAAAAAATACGTGTATGAAACTGCTTGAGACTTTTACATGGGTACGTTTACCTTTGTAAGAAGTTTTGGTTTAGACTGTATGATTAGTAGTAGCACTTCTTCTTCAGTATGTTAAGAAAGTGATTTCCTGATTTAATCCCATGTATTACTGCAGGAAAGGAGAAAGTGTGTAGCAAAACCATGACCTTCATCTTCAGCAGAATGGACTTCAGCTTCTTGAGTGAGCTTGTAGATGAGATCCCATGGGACGCAGCTGTGGAGAGTAAAGAGGGCCAAGACAGCTTTATGACTGGCAAGAATAGCTTCCTTCAGGCATGGGAACTGCATGTTTTGAAGTTCACAGACTGAGGGGATGTGGTGGGAATTCCACATGGCTGCATGCCAAGCTCTGACTGAACTGAAGTGTGAAAGGCACTTGTACATAGGTGGAAGTGGGGATGGACTACATGAAAGAAATAAACATTGCTCAGATGGAGTAGAAGAACCAAACTCAGCTGGAAATGAAATTTGTGGTGGATGAGAAGGGCAACAAGAAGGGGCTATTAAAGCTGCATAAGAGTGGACTAAGGAACATGTAGACTTGCTGAGGAATGGGGTGGTGGGCCTAGTGACACAGCAGAAAAGGCTGAGTTACTCAACAGCTTTTTGTGCCCTTTCTTTATTGACATGGCCTGCTGTAAGGTCTCCTAGATCTGTGTGCCTAGAGTTCAAGTTAGGGCCATTGTAAGGGAAGATTGAGTTAGTGACTTCTGTGTATGTCTAGACTGCTTAAGAAGTTCATGGGACTGAGTGGGATGCATGCAGAGCTGCTGAGGGAACTTGTCGATGTCATTGTGAAGCCACTCCCTCTGATATTCAAAAAGACGTGATGACCCGGTCAAGTATGTTATGACTGGAAGAAGGCAAGCATCACAGCTATCCTGAAGAAAGATAAGGTGGATTTGGGGAACTTCAAGCTAAGCAGCCTAATCAAAGTCCCCACGAACATCATGGAGCCAGGCTTCCTGCAAGCCATTTCCAGACACATCCGGAGAATGTGGTTGGGAACAGCAAGCACAGATTCACCTGGGCATGTTGTGCCTGACCAACCTGATTGCCTTATACAATGATGTGATTAGCAGTGTGGGTGTGGGGAGAGCAAAACTTTTGGCAGCCTCTTTGTATCTGAAGTGGAGAAACATGCACTGGATTGGCAGATTACCAGGTGAGTGGAAAACTGAGTAGATCAGTGGGCTCAAAGAGTATGAGTTCAAATAGTGGCTGGTTAGGCATGGCATTCCTCTGGGATTTATATTAGGGTTACTAACATTTAATGTCTTCATCAGTCACCCGGAAAATGAAATGGAGTACACCCGTAGGAAGATGACACCAAATTGGGGAGCGGAATGACTGATAAACTGGAGGTCAGAGCTGATATTCAGAGGCACTTCAACAGGTTGGAGAAGCAGACTGATGGGGACCTTTTGAAATTGAACAGACTCAGGTGCAGAGTCCTGCACTTGGAAGGGACCAGCCTGTCGTGGTTTATAAAACCACGGGTACAGTTTTTTCCTAAATGCCTCATGGGCTGAGGCAGGGAACTGGGAGGGTT
>NW_010101714.1:0-2052 GCF_000699245.1 Pterocles gutturalis
CCCATGTCCCCACCCTGGGGACCCCAGCCATCCCCAGCACCCATGTTCCCACCCAGGGGACCCCAGCTGTCCCCAGCTCCCATGTCCCCACCCTGGGGACCCCAGCCATCCCCAGCACCCATGTCCCCACCTGGGGGACTCCAGCTGTCCCCCCATGCCCCATGGGATGTGACACGGGGTCTTTGCTGTGGGCCCTGGTGTGGAGAGCCGGCAGAAGGGCGGGCACGCTGTGCTGAAATACCCTCCGAGGGGCCAGGGTGTTCACATGCCTGAGGTGGGCTGGGGTTACAGGAATTTAGACCATGTTGCAATGTTAAATCAGGCAGAATATGGAGTCTGACAGGGATTTGGAATGTTAGGACTCAGCAACCAAGAAATGACCATAACTGTGCTGTTACAGAAGAGTGATTTTATAGGACTCTGCATTCAGGGCCATGAAAGTGCTAATAGACTCCAGCGGATTAAAACTCTGAGGCCGCACATGTGTGGTTGGTTGGTTACCCCTGAATTAGCGACGTCTGCAAAGAACATGTTGGCCCCTGAAGGCTGAGCACAAGCCCTGCCCTCGCCCTGCTGCACAGTCAGCAAGAGGGATGCGTTCAGGGAATCATTGTAGAATCATAGAATCCCAGAATGGTTTGGGTGGGAAGGGACCTTAAAGCCCATCCAGTGCCACAAGGACTTCAGGGATGAGCCCTTGCCCCTGTGGAAGGCTGCCACTTGCCCTGCAGACATTTTCGCAATTAAATCCATCTTGAAAAGGAGGTCTTTTTCTTTCCAGTGTTGAGAAGCATCTTGATTGCTTCATTTGAGCAGCCTGGTGTCCCTGCCCATGGCAGGGAGTTGGAACTCGATGATCTTTAAGGTCCCTTCCAATCCAAACCCTTCTGTGATTCTGTGATTTGAAATGGGCCACCCCTCTCCAAGAAATGCAGACTTGGGCTTCCTTACAGCCATGACCTGGAGAAGGGACCAACTGCCCAGGGACTGTCACCAGCATCCCCTGTGCACACGCCCTGCCCCAGTAGAAGGGTCCTTGGGATGTACAGGGAGAGAGGATGGAAAGGGGGGAGCAGTGGGTCGCATCCAAACCTCTTCTCAAGTAGGGAAGACCCGTGGAGCTCTGCAGCTCCCTCCTGGGTTTGGGGAGTCAGAGACATTGCGGATTTGCAGGTGGAGATGGGGGTGGTGACGCTCCCAGAGCAGCCCAACTCGTCCTGCAGCTTCGTGCACTGCTGGGGCCAGCAGCTCTTCTGCCAGGAGGGAAACCAGGTCAATTTGGGAGCTGGATGAACCATCACTGAACCTGCGTCAATCCCACCTCCTCCAGGATGTAGGAAAACCTCAGATCCATCCTGAAACAATTTACTGCATCGAAAGCCACCAGCCTGCATCATTGCCCTGACTCAGAGGTGCCCAAGAATCCAAACTATGCAGGCAGGGGAGCGTGGCAGGATGTGTCTGAGCAGGGAAGGGAGAGCAGAGAGACCCTGGTGCATGCGGGTGCAGCCCAGAGACACTCCCCACTGTTTGAGCCTGGCTGTGTTCAGCCACAAAAGGTCTGAAGGGTCTGGAGCACAGGGCTGACGAGGAGCGGCTGAGGGAGCTGGGGGGGTTCAGTCTGGAGAAGAGGAGGCTGAGAGGAGACCTCATCACTCTCTACAGCTGCCTGAAAGGAGGGTGCAGTGAGGGGGTGCTGGGCTCTGCTCTAAAGGAACAAGTGATGGGACAAGAGGAAACAGCCTCAAGTTGTGCCAGCTCCATTTTAAGCAAAAAAGGTTTATGTTGTGAAAACCCCAACTCTGCAATGTTGGCCAGAAAACCAGGCCACCACTGAGCATCTCCTTTACTGCGAGCTTTTAAAAACAAGTTAGATTAATGGTTTTCAAGGACAGTCAAAATATACTTTATGCCACAGCACCCCAGTGGAGGGGATGATGTAAATCTCTCCAGCTCCGCACTGTCGCGATCCTCCTGGGGGTGACTCAGCTGTCACTCTGAGTGTCTCTGGAGTGGGAAAAGGGAATCACAGAATCATAAAGGTTGGAAAAG
>NW_010101715.1:0-1586 GCF_000699245.1 Pterocles gutturalis
GAGTTGGAAAGACAAGCAGCTATAAATAAGGCTTAGTAGTGTTTAGATCATTTAGTTTCAGGAATACAACTGCTTAATCGGGACATTTTTGATCATCTAAGTCCTCTTAAATAAACCATCTTTACTCAGATTTAAAGGGAGCATGTTGGCTTGCTGTGAATTAGAACCTCGACGCATCTGGAGGTTCCTCCATTCCTTTCTCCAGCCAGTTCCATCTCTAATTGCCTAAGTGAACCCTTCTATTGCTACATGCTCAAAAGGACAGTAGGCAGCTTTGTAACCTAACTTGGTGTTTAACCTTTGAAAAGTGAGTATAAAGTAGGAAACAGATCACAGTTAGAGCTGTTTTCCCTTTATGTTTCAGTGTATGTTCATATTCTAAGTGCACAACCCATTTCTGTACAATTGCACTGAGGCTGGGTTAGTGAATGGATCCTGTCCTCATGCAGGGCTCACTAGCTGAAATCACATTGGCTTTTTTCAGGGGGAAAAAACTCAGACCATGCATGCTTTTGCTCATAGTTGATCATACTTGTGAAATGTGATGTGATTGGTAGGTATGGTGATATCTTTAATACACACATCTGCCTCAGCCTGGTTTGGAGTTGCTGTTCTGTGAAGTCTCTTGGGACTACAGTCTGTCACTGTCTTCACACCATGAAGACATTTGTCTGCCAGACACAAATTTTGTTTTACTGTGGTCTCTCACTTGCAGGTACACAGGAGAAGTAGTAAGAATATAATTCTCATTGGTCAAGCACTGGGTATCCCGTATTTGGACTCTCCTGCTTACAGTGCATACAGTTAAAAATGTGTATTTCCTGTTTCTAGTTATTAAACCAATATGCCCTTGTCCTATTTTAAAACCCATACCAATTTTAGAAGTTAGAGGACAGCGCTAACAGCTCTGAGAGTATTGTGATATGGGGCCTGGAGGCAGCAGTGCCATCATCCATGGATATCATGCAGTTGAAACAGAAGTGACAGAATCTCCATGTCTGAGTTAGCAAAATGCTGATTAAACAATTCCAACTCCTTTATCCCTCTTGCAGCTTCCCATTTCACAGCAAGTTAACTCCAGCAACACTCTGACTGTGGAGAGGATCTGTTCTCAAGTGCAAAGAATAATTTTGTTACTATCCAGCCTTCAATGCAACTTATAGCTTTCAGAAGGCAATATAGTACTCCTGCTGTGGGTGACAACGTCTTACCGCTGCAAGGCAGTTAAGCACAAATTGAAAGGCTTCATAAACTCTGCACACTGATTTAGTAACTTGAGTTTCTACTCAGACTGCCCAACAGAGGAGGCAGGAACAGCCCCAAAATGCCCTTAAGACTTATTTTACGTCTCTACAAACTCTGTATTTTCTGAACCAGTCCAATTTTAAATAGTCTATTTAGGCAAGGTGGCTGAGCAAATTAAAACATAAAGGCTAAACTCGTTCCAAATTCATATAAGAATCCCAGAGTCACTGAAAGTGCATTAGAATTAAATTGAATGCCTACAGATCAAATGGGAAATAATTTGTGCACCAATTAATCCAAAGTCCCCCCTCCTGCTCTTCCCTAGAACATCATGACTGACA
>NW_010101716.1:0-681 GCF_000699245.1 Pterocles gutturalis
CCCTTTACCTTCAAGTACCCTGTCCTGGGCTCCTCAGTAAAGAGAGACATGGAACATACTGGAGACAGTCCAAAAAAGAGCCATCAAGATTATGAAGGGACCGGAATATCTCTCATATGAGGAAAGGCTGAGAGAGATGGGGCAGTTCAACCTAGAGAGCAGAAGGCTCAGGGGGATTTTATTGGTGTATATAAATATCTGAAGAGAGGGTCTAAAGAAGAAAGAGCTAAGCTCTTCTCAGTGGTGTCCAATGACAGGGAGAAGCAACTCACAGGACAAGAAGCAACAGGCACAAGCTGAAACACAGGAGGTTCTTCCTGAACATCAGGAGACACTTTTTTACTATGAGGGTGACCAAGCACTGGCACAAGTTTCCCAGGGAGTTTATGGAGTCTGCGTCCTTGAAGATATTCAAAATCTGTCTGAACACAGTCCTGGGCAACTGGCTCTAAGTGCTTGTGCTTGAGCAGGGGGTTTGGACCAGATGACCTCTAGGTGTTCCTTCTTACATCAACTATTCTGTGACTCTGTGATTCTGTGAATGCTCAGTGAACGTTCATTGGGCAACTGGAACATGTGACAAAGATCAGAGTCCTTATATGTCTTGTTCTGTTTATAATAACCACTTCATCAGTTTTTCTTGTTGAAAACCTTCGTGGGTTAAAGACTGCTTAAAGTTAA
>NW_010101717.1:0-7438 GCF_000699245.1 Pterocles gutturalis
ATTATTAGAAATAATGATTTAAATTGTATTTGACCTCCTGACCTACAGGTTTCTATAGCTGCCTTCTTATCCCCTAAGCCTGTTCAGTATTTCCTTTTGTAGTCCCCCACTTAAAAAGAGTTTATCTGTGACAATTATTCATGCTTAGGTATCACGACTTCTGGCATGTCGTGAGAATAAATGACAAATGAAATCAATGTTATGTTCTGGTACTAACAAAGAAAAAAAAAAAGAAAATAAAAAGGAAATAATGCATTATACACCAGTCAGGCAACGCAGACAGGGTTATCCTGTGTCAAAAATGGAACACACTGATCTGATGAAAAGGATCACATTTAATGTGTTACCTCCTGAACAGAAATCTAATGACTATTACCAGTACTTTTATCAAATTTGTTCCCCATCACTGATATCTGATAAGCAAGTTAAAACAAGAAGCAAGGCACTGACAAATATTAAGCAGCTAAACAGAAAGCAGACAGAAATATGAATGAACACAGGTATATACAAAGCAGTAGAGCTGTTTTCAGAACTAGACTGAGACTTACCATGAGCTTTGATGTCTAAGAAACTGCCAAATTTCTCTTGCCACAGACCTAGATCCTCTTGTTTCTCCTGCATGAACAGAAACAGCTAAGCCTAGCAACTGCAACTGCTCACACCGTGTATTTCTAAGAAAAATATGTTTATTCACGTCAGATTTGTGCATTGTTAACTGCTTTTTTGCCAAATATGGTTAATATAAATAATACACTGAAAAACTTATGTGCTAGTGGAGCACACATGCACTTTGGTACAGCATAAAAGTAATACCTGAGGTCTTGGATAGAATCATAGAATTATAGAATAGCCCACGTTGGAAGGGACCTCAAAAGATTATCTGGTTCAACTTTTTGTGGGAAAGGGAGCCTAGATGAGATTATCTAGCACTCTGTCCAATTGCATCTGGAAAACCTCCAGTGATGGGGACTCTACTGTGTCCCTGGGGAGGTTGCTCCAGTGAACAATTGTTCTCACTGTAAAAAATGCCTTTCTTCTGGATGTTGAACATTATTATGAAATGCAAAGATTGCATGGATGGAACCAAACAGAAAAGCCTATGCAAACAGAAACCAACCCACTCCCCTAAACAGTAAGGGTCAGACAACAAAAAAATTCTCCAGACTCTCCGGAGTCCTGTGTACGTAACTGATACTTTCAGCTGCCCTCAAATTTTGAGCCCTGTGCCCTGCCATTCATTGTCCTAGAATTGCCACTTTTTGTAGCATCTTTCCTGGTTTCATTTTCTACATTCATCCCAGAATAAGCAGACGTGGCCTCTTGCAGCTGTGTGGCTCCCTCAAAGCAAGCATGCTCCCTGGCAGAACCTGGAGTTCAGATACAAGTATGCTGAAGGCAGCACAGCTCCTGCCATTTATAACAGGATGGTGGAGTGAGCAGCCATCTGCTCCTACAGGAGGCTAAAATTATATCATGGACATAACTCAGCCTCCTGAGAAAACTGGTACGTGCCTTTTTGCACTGCCAGGACCTGGTCTTTTTTCAGAGAGAATCTTACTTCTGTATTAAGCATGAATGTATGTGGAGGCATATTTTTCGACTGCTATAAAACGGGTTTTGTTCTTTTGAAATTCTCTGCAATGATCAAGGAATTTGAAAATTACCAAATATCACCACAAAACTCCCTTTTACACATCTGTTCCAAACCAAATGAGAGAACAAAAGAGAAAGAAATTCTAAATAAAAAGGCCACAGGGGGGAAAAAAAAAAAAAAAAAAAGAGATAGATCTACCTGACTGGTGCCTTCTACAGCCCTGGTAAAACACATAAATGTTTACTCCACTATGAATTTGAAAAATATCTCAATATGAAATACCAGGTCCTTTTTGAATTTCACTGGTAAGTGGTTAGATTGTTTGCAAACATTGTACTGGAAGAAATAATGAACCTGTGATTCTCATTAATCAATTCTCTTTTCTACAAAATATTCATGCTGGAATTGGAGTAAGCATGGGTTACCTTAGAGGAATCACTTGCTGCCTCCTCCTTCTTTTCTGCTGTAGGTTTTCTAGTGAAAACAAATACATAGAAATAACCAGTTTATTGTTAACGGAAGGAAGGAAGGATTTCAAACAGAAAATTAATATAGAATTATGCATTGTCTTACACATATTACATAAGAGTTTTGGTGCTTGACTATTCTGAAAATTGATGTCATAGTTGAGAGCTGTAACTGGCACATCATTTTAATATTCAATGTCTTAAAATAACTTTCACTCCATACTTGAGTTAGGTTGACTTCTTGGCCTTTCACATTTATTTCTATCTGCGTCAGCATTTTACCCACCTAGAAGATCCTCACTTCTTTGTTATTCTTTGTTAAGGGCTCTCTGTTAACTACAATTTTTGAAATAATGCTCTCTAGGAGAGATGCTTGCTATGCTCTTTTTCTAGTCATGACATGTCCTGCACTGTGGTTTCTCACCCTTTCAGCATTTTTGCAGTGGGATTGACCTGTAAAATCTTGCAGCTTTGTGGCACATTGTAAGTTGAAGCAAACTTACTTCAAGAGCTTATATGGTGAATAAAACTTAGACCTAAGCTTAGTCATAAAAGGAGATGAAACTAATAACCTCATCATACTACCATCACTCATTCCCAAAAAAAGACAAGGGGCACCAGGATACTTTAGTGGTGTACAGAACTGGTCATTAAACGAGGTTATCATTTTGCAGATGGCTGCTGCAAAGGATTAAAACTGTCTGCAGTTAACTGATCTAGAATTTCTTTGTTAAAACTTCACCATTGTACTAACTGGTAGGAAGTAAAACAGATTTCAATGCATAAGAGCTTCTATCACAGAAATTGCAATTCCATAGAATTGTTTATCTTCAGCTGCAGCACAATCAGTGCATGCTACGACGCGATAGACAGATACTGTACCTATCGCTGGGAGGTGGCTGTAGGTGCTCAAAATATAACAACCCATTGGAATTCATGCTCAGAACAGTCTCACCCTTGGACTGTAGCTCAACCTGGAAGGGGTTTGCTGTGACTTGAAGTTTGTAGTCCTCATTAACACTTGACAGCACCAAAATACCTGCATCCTTCTGGGATATAGAGAGTCTGGCAAATGAAAAGCAACAGCTTCATGTGAATAAGCAGCATGAGAAATGCACTGTAACTAAATAATGACTTGAAACAAAAGGTGGGCTGAGAATATCTGCACACATTACAAAAACCTCAAGGATAACACTGAGGCAAAGAACCCCAGAAATACGTGTTGTGTTCAGAGTTCACTGCACGGTGTAAGAGGTGGCTACAGAACAACCACAAACAGCCTTTCACGTTAACAGGTAATGCCATAGGTAAAAACGATGCGTCATAACAAGTAGGCTACTTTCTGATTGTGTCAAATGGCCTCAAGTTTCTTTGTGTATGACAAAACTTTCTTCTATGTATTTAACAAGAATTTTTTAAAGTAAAATTAACTACATGCATTTTTATTTTCTCTTCCTGTAACAACTCTGTATTGTAGAGACAACTGTAGTGTAGTGCAAATGAGGGAGAAGAGGAAACACTCTTGCAAATGAGCTGGATAACTTAATAAGGTGCTAAATCATCTTCCCATCACTTACCTCTGGGTGGTAGGTTCTTGTACAAGAACATCAGGAACTTTGTATCTTGCTCTGAGAGGAGCTGCTTCATCAATTTTAAGCCTGAAAATATTGCCTTCTATTTCACACATTTCTACTTGTAGAAGAACCTGGGAGTAAATAAACAGATAAACTGGTAGTGATAAAAAATATCAACTTACTTTCCAGCTCAACATCACCAAACACTTACTGTGTGGAAAAAAAAAGGTGCCTGCTTTCTGATTTAATGTTCTTCAGCGTTGCTGAGCAACAATCACCATCCATCTGAATTTACACTAGCTAACTCTACTTCTCCCCTTTGAAGAAACAACTCTTTTTAAGCGGATTCTTTATCTTCAAGTCTCTCACGTCTAGCATTGTGCAGCTCTCTCCACTGGCAGCATGGAAGACAGGGGTAGTGTACACTAATCTCACAGTTTGGACAATTTCACTACTGGGCTGTCAATGTAAGAGTGGGATACTACTGAGATGTGGGCTTTTTGCAAAAATGTCACTGCTCTGTGTTCACTCGAATTCACAGTGGTGCTGACGCTGATGAACTGTATCAGAAAGACACCTAGAGAAAATTCGTAACACCAGCCTACCCACTGTACCTTGCTATTTTACAGTTCAGGGAACTGGGAAGTCACTTTGTTCCAGTTCATACAAAATGACTCATTTTGCTTCCATGGAGGATCCCTATGCCACAAATCAGTTTTTTTTTTTCCTGGTTTTTCCTTTCTTAATATTTCCTCCCATGAGACATGAATCCTGCTGCAGAATTTTGGCCTGATATCTTTTCCCTCTACCTGGAAGCCAGTCAGCCCCACTCTCTCCAAAGGCATGAAAGAATGAAAGAGCCGTAAGACCAGAGGGAGTGTAGGCAGGAGAGAAAAGATCCATTTGGAGTTCCAGATCAGTCTTCCTAGGAAATATTTTACATTATGCCATCTTTGTATAAACTCCCAGATAGTCTAGGAAGCCACAGAGCCTTCAGTCTTTTATCTGTCTTAAAATTTAGACTAAAAATAGGCTCCTTTTTCTGTGCTGACTGCAGAGAAGGTCAGGATTAACACAAGAGGCAGAAAATACATTTATTCAGAGTATCAACATAACATGATGCTTAGAGCATGGAAGAGAGCTGTAGTTCCAAACTCTCATAATCTGAGGACAGGTTAGGTTGCTTGTTTCCTGGGTGAATGTGCTAGTTGCTGCACTGTTAAATTAAGAGAAATAGAAGACACCCCTCTTCCTGGCTGTCTTCTTAAATGTGAATCCTTTGATGGGTGAGGAAGACTTCTTTTTCCCAAAAAACTGCTTTTGAGCAGAGGAATATAAAAGTATGGTTAGGAGGTGCTGGAACATGGGTCTTATTGCATTGCAGAAAAATAATTGATTACTTTGGAACAGTACAGAAAGCTCTGAATTAAAACCTTTATTTTTTTCAGATGAACAGAGTTCTATTCAAATTTTCAAAAAGTTGTTACAGATTTTTTTACAGTTCCGTAAAATATCTGTTCTCCTTGCACAGTCAAGTTGTCAAATAAATACTGACCGGGAAAGACGTCTTTAGGCTCATACTTTGTATCATATCTTAAGTATCTGTCACCGGTGAATCTCAAAACCTTCTGCAAATATCACTTGTTGACAATATTCACTGCTCTGTCTGTAAGCACCCTCTTAGGCTAGGTGGGATCTCACCTTATTCTCTTCATGAATAATTTGGAATTTGACACTCTCATCACTTAACGTGACTGAATCCAACAATGCTCGATACAAGGATTTTCCAGGATGTAGAAGCTTCTGACGCCTGTCAAGACAGAAAATTATTTTTGGTTTCCCTAATCATTGTGGCTTCTATCATACAGAGGAACATAATATTGTTAGAAATCTTTATTTAATAATGTTCTCTTGATTTTTTTCAAACACAATTATTATCAGCACTTCAAGTCAAGGGGAAAAAGAAGGAATATAGTTCCTGACCACACATACATGTTTATGAATGAGATGTTAAATAGAGAGGTTTGGTCACCCATCACCACCCTCCGGGGTTTTTTTAAACAATAATAGTCTTAATTCAAGCATCCAATTAAATTCTCAGTTGTCCAGTTACATTCTTCTTCCTTCTATGACCCCAGAAATTTCAGCTGAATAATCTGTTTTTAATTTTGTCAGATACCACTGCTTGGCCTACAGTCCCCCAGTGAACAGGTTCTACATTCTGTGGTGATGAAGCAGTACACGTCTGTAATTTGTAACCTCCTAAATACATACTGAGGAAATTGTTTTTCAAGGGACGCTCCTGACCCTGCTGACTACAGAGTTTTGACTACAGCTTTTGGCCCTGATGATGTTTTTAGGACAGCGACCCTGAAACAGAGACTCTTACAACTGCTTGTAGAATGGTCCTTGCTTAGCCCACGTTTTATGAACTGTTTGAAGATAAGTGTCTTGGAGGCTCCCTTAAAGGGAAACTTCTCCATTAGTCAACTGACTTTGTTTCCTTGCAAACAGATATTGCAGAAATGTGAGCAATCAGATAAAGGATTTATTTTAAAAGCATAGCACAGACAGGATCTGATGCTTGTCAATGTGTGGCAACCTCCTGCCGAGAAATTAGATGTGTTAGGTTAAAATGGCGACAGGCTAGAAAGGGCTGGTGTGAAAACAGGAAGGAGTCCTGCTCCCACATGCAAAATGTTATTTGGGGTTTTCTGAACACAATTTCCTGCAGAACAGAAATGAATCTCTGAAACTGTAACCTAGTACATCAGTGACTAATTGCCATAACACTGGGCAATCATTCCTTTTACCCTGGCAGCATGGGATAAAAGACAATGGAGGGTAGGAGGAAAAAAATGGTGAGGGAGAGGTATCTCAGAAATGGGATGAGAAGGATCACTTAGTTTAAGATTAGCTTCAAGAGAGTAATGAGCTAGAATTAAGATTTGATGCTGAATTCTGGCCAAGGTACTTATTCAACAGGACTGTAAGTGTGTATGCTACTGTCACAGACTAATGGTTTCTATTGAGAATTCTGTTGTTTTGAACTACGGATATTCAAGAAACAGCCACACCAAGAAAAAAACCTGCATCTGTGTACCTATAGTTAAAATATTGCTGGGGCTTTCTCAGATGAGAAGACTGTTTTGAATTTGAGGTTTTGGATGTAAGATGCAACCCTTTAAAATATGCTGATTATTTTTTTGCTGACGGGTGAGTGCAACACTCACTTTCCAAGATAAATCCTGAAAGTAGCATTCTTGATGTGATTAAAAAAATCAATGTGTAACTACTTCCTGTATCTTTTAATATTACCAGTTTTTTTTTTTTTTTTTTAAAAGTACACAACACAATTCTTCTCTTTACCTGTAAAAAGCAATCTGGTTGCATTCCTTAAAGGTGCTTTTGTCCACAGCCTCATCTTGGACACTAGAAAGAGCAGATAAGGACAACGTTTAAATGTGTTCAGCAAAACTGCTGAACGATCAGATGATGGGGCTCCTCCTCAAGAGGGGTAAGCATTAAAGAGTGTAGACAACCGCAGTGACATAAAACCTGTCAGACTTTGAACTACTGCGTTTGGATATGAGAGGAATTTCTTACACATTTAGTTCAATGGCAAACCATTTCATTTTTAACTTTGATAATTTTGGCAAACAATCTGTGACTAATGGGGCTGAATTTCAGCACAAGTGAATTACTGGGGCTTTGCATTTTGCAGCCAGATCTCTCTCTGCAGTCCTTACGGTTGAATATTATGTTCCAGTGATAAGAATGGAGAGTGGCAGGATGGGCAGGGA
>NW_010101717.1:7477-7811 GCF_000699245.1 Pterocles gutturalis
GGGAATGAGGGAGGCTTCTGATGGCGCTGCTGTCAGCTCTGTTATCTCTAGGCTGGAGGTAACTTTTAGATCTACTAGATAACAGGAAATTTTGGGCTTGCCTGAAAAAAATGGACTGTCAGTAGCGTCTATCACGAAAATACCTCATACAACATGCTGAGTTCAGACACGTGGAAGAGAGTAAGGTATTAGTGCTGGCGGACAAGGAGCTGATGCTTACAAAATACTCATTAATTATGCACATGCAACATATAGAACACGGATCATGAAGGCTCGATCACAATTACTGCGAACTAGGTATTATCAGACCTGAACTGTTATTAGAGACCTCACA
>NW_010101718.1:0-829 GCF_000699245.1 Pterocles gutturalis
GTGATCCTCTCATTTCTAAGTTTGTCTGCCTCTTTTAGTCTGGATAGAATTATGTACTGACGTGCTTCCGTGACCACCATCCACTTTATTGTGCACACCTTTCCTGTTTCCTTGGAAAGCTCAAGGCTGTGATGGAAATAGTCAGGAGGGAATGTGGTATTGACAAGACATAGGCACTAGGTTCCTAGGAGAGCCCATGAGACCCCATCCTTTCCACAGCATTCTCAAAGGGAGGGACACCCTGCAGTGGGCCGTCTTAACGGAGAACCATATTATCATACAATCATGGAATGATTTTGGTTGAAAGGGATCTTTGAAGACCATCTAGTTCCACCTCTCATGGGCAGGGACATCTGTCAGTACAGCACATCACACAAAGTTCTATTGCATATGACCTTGAATGGTTCCAATGATGGGGCATCCCATTCTTCTCCGGGTAACCTGTTCCAGTGACTTGCCACCATCATCAAAATAAATTTCTTCCTTATGTCCAATCTACATCTACCCTGCTGCAGTTTAAAACTGTTGCTCCTTGTCCCATCACTACAGCCCTTGATAAAAACTTTCTCTCTGTCTGCCTTATAAGTCCCCTTTATATATTGAGAGTCTGCCATAAGGTCTCCCTCAGAGCCTTCTCTTCTCCTGGTTGAAAATTCCCAGCTCCCTCAGCTTTCCTACATAGGAGAGCTGTTGCATCCCTCGGATTGTTTCTGTAGGCCTTCTTTGGATGTGCTCTAACAGGTCCATGCCTTTTTTTGTACTGGAGGTCACAAACTGGATGCAGTGTTGCACATGCGTTTTAAAGAGAGTGGACTGGAAGTGGAGAGTC
>NW_010101719.1:0-23192 GCF_000699245.1 Pterocles gutturalis
TCTGTGATTCTGTGATTCTGTGAGATGTACACGGGGTTTTTTTCCAAAAGATGCAGGGGGAAATTGCTGTTGCTACAGATGCTACTCTTGGTTCCTCAACAAACTAAGCTTCTAAGAACGCATTTTAGAGTATACCTGTGTTGATATTTGGTCTATGTTTTTTGCTGTCAGCAGAGACCCTAAACGACCATTTATTTTTGTGGAAGGTTTGCTCTCAGATTAAGTCTAGCACTTTCTTTCCTTCCCAGCTCTGCTCTGCAAGTTGCATTTTGCAGTAGGTCTGGGTAACTGTGCCTGTGGAGACGCACCCTTTCAAAGGCTTTACTTTCCTGGGTCATATTCTGTATAACCTTCTTATCTCTCACAAGATTTGGCAGAAATGCACATTTTGAATTCCAGCCCAGCATTCCAGGGACATGGATAGCTTGGAAGAGCAATTCCCAAAGTTACTGTGCTAATGCAACTGCTGTCAGCACTCAAGATTGTTTCTTGTTAGGTTACTGGTGTTGATATCATGGCTTTTTAATTAAAGACACTGGTCAGTAGGAACAACTTTTGGCCGCTAGCCAATCTTCTGGAGTATGGCTTAATATCTGTGGGTTAGAGCAATACAGCCCGTATAACTACAGTTGTAGAAGTGGGATGAGAAAAAACAAAACAAAGCAAAAAAACCCCAAAACATAGCATAGTGTCACGTAAGAAATTCCAAACCCTGAAGCACCATGGATGGTGGTGTAAGAATCAATAATGGAACTAGAAATGCTGGATTCATGTAAAAGTAAACCAGAAAATGTATTTCAGAAGTTGCTGACGGGAGCAGTCCAACAATAATGGGGAAACGTGGGCGGATGGAAAAGGCTTCCCATGTCTCTTTTGTGTGTTTCTCTATCAAAATGACAAAAGACCAATTGTCTCTGAGGAACAGCAGTTGCAAGCTTGGAATGCATTAAAAAATGATCAGTAATCTGGGATTGGTATATGTGTATAATGTGGTGTTTGTGCTTTGATTTAAGTCTGTTTCCCCATGCTCAAAGTAGCATTCAACTTTAAATACTTTGTTCGGTTTGTTTCATGCCTGTGTCAGACCTGAGATAAGTAACATGTTCTTACAGGCTGGGTTCTACAAAGTTAACATCACTCCTGTACTTGCAAGGGTCCTTATTCATCTAATTGTTGTCCTTAATGGAACTACAGTATCTAAGAAGATGAGAATTTCTGCTCATTTTTGAAATTTGTATCACTATTTGAAGTTACATGACAGCACACCATTTCACAACTTTTATTTACCTTTTCCAGAATCTAGTATAGCCAGTTCCTCTAAAAGGTGCACAAATCTACTTTGTGTGTTTTACAAAACGCATCCTTAATTTACAAGATAATTTTCGTTGGGACACCTGACACCTGCAAATGGCAGGCAGTGAAAAATGTGTACCAAGTTGTGGAATCTCAGGAATGTCATCTCCAGAGAAAGGTCAGTGAAAAAGGTGGCATTTGACTAGATTGAGTGGTTAATCTAGTTTTAACCAAATTGCAAGGACTGTGTGCCTGCCATGGTGTTCCTCTGCCTCATGTGCTGTGTCATGTTAAGAAGGGGGGTTTCCTGGAATTGTTTATATTCAGTCAGCCTGGTAGTTTCCCAAGAAAGTCGAGGCCCTTGCAACCATACAGCGTGCCGGCATCCCATATGGGGACCCTACTAAACAACCCACTGTATGAGAGGACGATTAGACTAACCTATTCAGGGACCCACACTGACAGCAACACTGAGTCAAGTCCCTTGTTATAATCATTCAAGTTTCCAGAAACGTATGCAAAGCAAATTTTATTACATAAAATAGAGATTGTGACAGTTAAGGTTCAGAAATTACCATTGATAGTAGACTGACTGCAAAAACAATTTATAATCAATCTTTATTTGTTAGTAACTGCTAGTGTAAATTGATTATTTAACACGCATGAAAAAAGGTTCTTACCCAATAGGCATCCCTATGGGGGGAGAAGACAGGCTGATCCCAAAGGTTACGATGGAGTCTTCCCTAACTTTCTCCCCTTGTCAACTTATTTTTGTACTATTTCTTAGTATTTAGGTGGAGCTTGAGTGCCTTCAGTCATACATAGCTTTCAGTGGGGCTTGAATGCCTTCAGTCATACATACCTTTATTACTGATTGGTGTAAAATTCTCTCGCTTTGCTCTTAGAGGTATAGTCAGTAAAATAGAGAGTGCATGCTCAGTGAGGAGTGGTCATGCCTTGGAGGCAGGTGGCTTTGTCATGGAGGTGTGTTTTGGTATTACGATCACATTATATTGAGCAAGGTTCATCTTAGGACGGTGATTTTGGCACGGTGCTTGGCATAGTATCTGCCAACTTTCTTGCTGGACAGCTATTATGTGGCTTATTGGCTCATAGTACCATTGTGTTCCTATCTCCTGCAAGGTGTGTATGACAGGGTAGGGCTGTGGAACTTCTCATTTCACTCCATCCCCCATTACTCCATTCATTTTGTTCCAAGAGCAGGATATGTTACCTGGGAAAATATTACAGAGTGAGTTCTTTGCATGCCAGCCCTGCATTTGTCCCAGAAAGTAGCAACTGTGTTTTAGCTTACCCTAAAAATTTTCTTATAATATTATAACTTCTGTTAGGATATAAACATTACCTTAGAGAAACTAATTTCCCCCTGCCCCAGTCATTTTCCCACATGCTGGAAGGCACTTGTCGCGTGTGGAGAGGTTGGTGGTCAGTACACTTGTCCAACCATGGGAGTCAGGTAAGAGAGAGGCTGGATGCTGTGCGATGGATACTGGAGAGACAAGAGGTACTGAGACCTGGCTGATGGAGGGACCAGGGGCTGCAAGACAGCTGTTGGAGAGACCCAGGAGTCTGAGGGTCAGCCACTGGAGAGACCGTAGGTCTGGACCTGCTGTCAGAGACACCTGTTTGCTTCTGTGTGTGTGCCTGTGCATGAGGTATCAGGGAGGCAGGGGGACCCAGGGGCCAGCTATTGGACAGCCCGAGTGTCCAAGGCCACTTGGTGGGGGATCCATAGTGAGTGTATATGTGTATGTGTGGGTGTGTCAGAGCGGAGGTTTGAGCACCAGTGGTTGGAGTGGAGCAGGGGGTGTCAGGTGCTATTAACTAGGGAGACTGGAGATCTAAGTGCCAGCTACTGGATAGATGGACTATCTAAGGAGGGATTAATATTATATGTATATGTATATATCTGTATATATGTATGTGTTTTCCAGTCATGGACTTTCTTCTTGGTCACTCAGAGAGGTAAACAAGGTCAGACTGTTGATGATGTTTTTATTTGTGTGTATCTTTACTGTGTACATTGGTCTGTGCCACCAGTGGTGTATATATATGCACATTGTATGTATATGTCTGTGTGTGCCTCCTGGGAGTACATACACACTCTCACTACTGGCTGGACCTGGGGACATAGAGATGCAGTAGCCTCACCTCTGTTGGGCTACTAGATGTTGGGCAATGCCTAACACAGAATTTGTCCTGTTCATCTTAACCAAGTGAGTTTGCCCAGTCTTTTTTTGTGCATTGAATGTGCATTCTCTGCTTGAATGCTGTAGAAGTTCTGTAGAAACAAGTCAAGCATGGAGTTTCAGCTCTGAATCATTTCCAGAAGAGACGAGATTAATGTTTTGGGAGCCTCATAGCCATGGGCTTTGATTAGCCTATGTTCTTATGGCAAAGAAAGTGGATAAGCCATGCTGAAATGAAACAAAAGCTTAAATTTAAACGCTACCTGTTCTGTGTTGAAAGCACTATGAAGTTAGGGTTAAAGACTCTCTGTGGACAACCACAGAGAGCTAAATGCTATGTTCAGGTGACAGTGAACACCTACTCTGCAGTGAAGACACTTTGGAATTTATTTTTTTTTTGCCCTAAAAGCTCCTCAAAATCCATAAAGCTCTGTCATTTCAAGTATATTGATCCAGTGCTGACATGTGTTGTTTATAGAGATTGGAGCAGGCACTGATGCTAGTGAAGACAGATCCATATTACTGCCTCACTCTTGTCCTGTGTGCAGCATGTCAGCTGGCATGTGTTATGGTCATGTTGTAGAAACTCACCCTCTTTCCTAGCTCCAACGCTCATTTGCTGAACAAGACAGTACTGTCTTTCCAGGGAGCCTGTTCCTCGGGATTATACAAGGTTTCAGTGGACACAAACAAATACGAGTGTTGTTATCTTCAGCCTTCTTTATCACAGCTCTTTTCTCATGATGCTTTGGAGTTTTCTCAGAGCTGTTTAACTAGTGCCAGTGAAAAGAAAGGCATGGAAATCATCATAGCTGATCAGACCCTTATCTAGGTAGCCTGCTGTCCTGAACCAATGCTTGATTTTAAATCCTATGGCAAAGCATGCAGTATCTCCAGCATGGATGACTCTGTCAACCAGAAAGCATCTTTTTGTTGAAAGTCACTTGTGACTGGGTTACACTGTGAGGTAAAACAGGTGGCTATACCAGATTTGGATAGATGTAGATGCATTACATCTATTTAATATTTAATCTGAGTTTGGTTAAAATGTGCACTAATTTATGAATGAAAATCAGAGAAGGATTTTGGAAAACAGCCTGTTTTTACCCACATGATAGTTAACCAAATGGCCAACAATAGAGTTTTCAGAGATCTTTTTCAGAGAAATAAAATGCTTTAGTTCAGTGGAACTAAACGTACTGAAGTATTTCTTATTAGTAGTTACACATTTTTTTTGCATTTCACGTGCAGGAACAAGAGCAGACCGAAAGCAACCTGTCTCACTCAGGTCACTCCAGCCATCTTTTCACAACACAGTGCCTCTGCCCAGTTTCCAAATACCCGACAGTTTCCGTCTCTCCCTCTTTGCATGGAAACAATTCCTCCTTCCTCCCAAAAAACAATCAAAAAACCCACACTGACGAACAGAAAGCTAGTACCAAATGATCAATAAAATACACACAAAAATGTGTGACTTATTACTTTTTATGTTTCATCCTGAAACCATTATAAAAGTTCTTACAACATTTTGGCAGTAATTTCTAAAAAGCTGCTCTGTATTGGAGAGGGAGCATATGCACCATGTGATATGACATCTGCCACAGTAAGTAAGCTTTTAATTGAATATTTGAGGAAATAAACATGTAAAACCCATGTAACTTGATGTCAAATAAGTTATTGTTGCCTCAAGGCTTTCTTGTTTTTTTCCATTTTTATTTTTGGCAGGAAACTTTGAAATATTGTACATATTGGAGACAGGAGCACTTCACATACAATCGTTCATCAGGACAGAAAACATAATGTCGTATTATTGCTGCTACGGCAGCCCCCCCAAAATCTTGGCAGTTATCAAAGTGGGATTTGGGATCTGAGATTAACAATGTCTCTACTCACATCTAAATATATATATTGAGTGCAGAGGGGAAGAAAGGGAATTGACACGCATTCAATTGACTGCTGTACCAGTACTAACTAGAAACATCTCTCCTGCATTACCTCTATGTTTCTTTTTACTGGTATAACCTTTAGACAACAACCATGTTGTGTTTTCTCTCTCCCTCTCTCTTACAAATACACACGTTCAGGCACAGGAAGCTGGTGCAGCTCGGCAGGGAACTGTTGATCCATCCCTCCCTAAACTCACCCTCTTGCATTGCCCATCCTCTTTGCTTTCCCCTGTGCTACACGCTGACTTCAGGTGGAGCGTGTGAGCAGAGCCAAAGATCAGCTCCTCAGCAGGGAACATATCCCTTGCAAAAGACTCTCCTAGCTCACTTTTCAACTTTTCTACTTATCTGCAGCAGTTAGTTACTTTTTATATCCTCAGTGAGACACCTGCCAATGGAACATACTTAGTCCTGTGATGGGATAACAGAAGTAGTTTTTTCCCACCCATCCACTATCTGGTGGTGCTGCAGATCTCACATTCTCATTTGAGTAGCCCGTGCTGGCAGCACCCGTGGGTCTTCTTGGGCAGTGTGCTCCACCCTGGGCTTCACTCTACAGGATAAAGCTATCTCTTAGACCCTCCTTCAGTTCACTGACAGTGATGCCCAAAGTGATGGTCTGTGCAGCTTCTTACCAGGTGATTCCCTATATCATCAGTGCATTTATATCCACATAAAAAATCTGCACAAGCCCCTTTGTATTAATTTAATGGGTAAGACTTTGTGAGACCCAGGTATCAGATGCTTTAGTAAAAAAAACCCCAAGCCCTTGCTATTTTAAGCTTAGTTGTCACTTCAGATATTCTGATCTTACTGTCTTGTAATTCCCTTGGGCCAGGTCCTCCTCTCACATGAGAGTACTATAAACTTTGATTTACACAAGCTCAGCTGTGAAAGGAGTGAAAGCCTGGACCACAGGAGTCCGCCTTCCCATTTATTGTTCCTTTCTGGCATAGAATTTCCTCACCATATTTGGCATCTATTTATCTTTTACAAGCCCATGCTACTTATTGGCCACAAACCCAACATTTTCTAGCTGTTTAAAGATATTCTCTAGTAGTTACTCCATTTTTTCGTTGAGCTGTGAAGCAAGAGAGCACACTACCAGGCACACACAGAAAGTCAGACTGTGATGGTTCAGTAATACCAAAAGAACCACAGACTCACTGCAGACAAGACATGTTGAGCATTTATATCATGGGAAGGTGCAGCCACTGGTTAGAGTTCTCTGGAGCAACGTCTCACTCAGTCCTGCAGCAGGATCTCCCCAATGTGCAGGGTCCCCTCAAGCTTTGGAGCTGCAGAAGAGAATGTTGGGTTTGTCTGTCACAGCTTCAAGGAGGCTTAACAAGATGACTGACTTTAGTTTGAAAATGAGGAGCCTACGCATTACAGTTCCCTCTGTAATATTTAATTGGTTATGAAATTCCATCTGTTTTGCTTCACTTCATATTTTCAACTCAGCTGATAAAGCTTATAGCAGGGACATGTGCCTGTTCTGGAAAAGAAATTAGGAGGGCTAGAGGATTTGGTAACTGGGTAGGTGGACCATGGGATGATTGGGATAGAGAATGGCTTTTTTTCAAGGAAAATGCCATTAACAGGATGCTAAAAGGGCCACTACTGAGACAGACACCTGAGGTTAGGGATTTAGATATGAGTACTGATACTGGGACAAATGAATGGCAGCCCTATGCACTCACCAGGCCCACTGTTTCAGGTCCTTGTCTAACTTAGGCATCATCACTATGACTAAAATCAGTTGTAGAATGGGGGTTTTTGTTTAATCACAGATAGATGGGCTCCGAAATTGACTTTTCCCAAATGTGATTCAGAAGCAGAGCTGTGTCTCAGGGTATGGCCTTTAGCCGACAGCTACACCAGACTGCACCCTTGGGACAGGAGACCTGATCACTGGACACTGTTCTCTGCTTCACACAATTTATAGACTTGAGAGCCTTATCAAGTTGCTCCATAATGACAGGAAGCCACTGGCTGTGAAAGAGGACAGGTACATCCACAAATAAGGGCCATTTATACTTTCTGTTTTGTTGGCAATTGGGGAAGAGGTAGACTTAGCTTCACTAGATGCTTGAGAAAACACACACCTAAACCAGGCTTGGCTTCCTGATTAAGGTGAATGTAATATTTTAGCCCAGATCAGAGTCATCAGTGACCACTGTAGTAATGGAAGCTAGCATGGGGCAGTGTCCTGCTGTGGTGTGAAGCACCAGGATGTGACACTGGCTGGAACCACCCCTGGAGAGATCAGGGAAATGGTGCTAGTGGAAAGAGGGAAGAAGGAAGGGAGGAAGGAGGGAAGGAGGGAAGGAAGGAAGGAAACCCTTTTATTTCCCTTGTGCTTCTGTTGAGCCTGGAAGTCAGAGCTAATGTGTAGGTGGAAGCCATAAGAGAAAAAACACAATGAACTCAGCCTTCCTGTGGTTCATCTGGGGTCTCATGTGAAATGGGATTGACAACACTGACAGAAATGTTGTGCTTAGAGATGTTTTTTCTTGGATTTTGTGTTTAGCAAAGCACTGAATTTGAATTATTTTTATTGTATGGCAGGTTTGTGTTGCCTTGCTTCTGGGAGACCAGTGTTGAAGACGGCTAGGTTAAATCTTTAAGGACCATCTTACCTACTGTATCAGTCAGGAACTTGGCAAACCTTTCAAATGCAAAAAAAAAAAAAAAAGTCTCAAACATATTGATGCATTGTTTAGTCAAGTGTATATTTTACCAGGTTCATTTGAACCCTCATATCTGTTTATTGATGGCTACTTCAAAGCAATCTATTTCTGCAGGACACAGCTGGCACAGTCTAAGTGTATTGTCTGCTGCAAAGGAGAGAGAAGACATTAAGAGCATTAGTTCGTCATTAAAGAAAATGCTGAAATCAATTTCTTCAGAACCAAATACAGATGACATAGTAGAAGCTGCTAATATCCTAACCAGTAAATAAATAAAATGGACATATACAGTACTGATAAGATTAAATAGCCTCGCTCTTAAACACATGCACGTGCACACTTTCTTACATGATACAAGCATTATATGCTCTTGAATATCGTTATTTGCCCATTTTAGCATGTTGTGGAAGGTTACGGAAGCCTCTGTGTAGCATAAGCAGACAAACAACAGCCCTACCCCTCTTTATTTTCAGGGGCAGTATGAAAAAAATCTCCTTGTCTGACCCAGTTACAGTTATTTGTCTTTCCAAAAATATTTTCCATATGGAGATCTCCACGTCTGAGTGCCATCTGTGAGGACTTCTTGGGTTTCTCTACAGAGAAGTCTCTGGAGGAAGCCCAAGTGCAAGACTGGGCTAGGCTGACAAGATTTTTTCTGTGAGAAACAAGGACACTTCTGTGTGGTGGGTCCTACTTCCCAGTCTTTCAGTTTTGCATAATTCCTTAGTCTAGGACTGTATGGCTCACTGGAAATGCTGTTCTGCAGATGGACCTTGTACTTCTGTAAGAATATGTGTATCCATGCAGTTGCTCTAGGGTGTCCAGGGTGGATGTTTTAAAATGGCAATCAGGCTTTGAAGTGGGTGTCCCATCCAGTCACCCTGGTATAACTCAGCTCTATTGATCATCCCACTGTACTTTCTTCTATCCATTTCTGCCTTCTGAGTGGCAAAGCTATAAAGGTGGAAACCCCCGATTTTTTTTTTTTTTTTTTTTCCTGAGTGGGATAGCTTACTGAAGACTTTCAAGAAGCAAAAACTGAATATTGGATTCATATTTTGGAAAGAGACAGGGAAGCATCTGCATACCCAAAGAGATGTGATGTGGAGTGTTGTATTAGCTGATGGTGCATCAGCTTATTCATATGGAATCATTAATATGATCAGGACACACTGAACTCTGACTCTTGAGACAAAAAGTCCATGGCTACATTTCGTGGCATTTGAAAAGCCAAAAGCAAGAGAAGGAGGGAACTAGAGTGAGCTTTTAGCAGAAAAGAAAGAGAAGGAGAGAACTAGAGTGAGCTTTTAGCAGAACTACCAACAGAGATCTGGACATCCTTGGCATGATCTCCTGGGATTATGTAAATCTGATTAGCTTCAAAAGCCTGTCAGCTTTTTGAGACAGCGGTACCTCAACTGTGATGAATGCAGAGATCTGGCAATGCAAGCACGGCCACTGTCCCTCCCTCAGATGTTAAGAGAAGCTGCCACCACCTGGCTATGTGTCTATCCAAAAAAGAAAGTTTAATTGTGAACAAATCAAGAAAATGTCAAAGGTAGAAGGGAAAGCAGCTACTTTTAGCTTTCCATCTATATTTCTTGGGAGTCAGAGACTGCAAAGTAGAAGGCAAATAGCAACTCTTTTTTGCTGGGCAATGTTTTGCTCACGTGCGGCCTAGAATGCATCCTGCTGCAAGGTGATCAGCAAATGTATTGTTTAAAGAGGCACTGAGGCTTTCTCGTAGCAAAAGGCACAGATATTAGCGCCCGCCTTTTACACTAGCTTTGGATAACACATTTTTTGTCCCAGTACTTAAGGGACTGCCCAGTTTGTGAGAAAGTCAGGCTCAGAAATGGAGGATATCACTATCATTATGCCTCTGCAAAAGGATTTTACTGCCCTGTATTTTCTGGGTCGCAAGAAACTGTCCTGACTTGGACTCTTACAGCAGGAGATGAAGATCCCTGGAAGGGGGAAGAAATTTGTGGCTAGCCAAGTGTCTTATCTGGCAACTTCTAGACACCCTGCTGGGCATGATTTAGGACTCACCTAATAGGCAAATATGTAGATAACACTGAGCGAACATAAATCCTGGTGCAGACTTGTTGCAGCATGGCTATGCCTTTTCAGCTCTATCACTCTGTGGTGGAAGGCTTGGAGACACAGGAATCCTGACACCGGTCCTTCTTATGCAAACTGGCACAGCCTCTAAGTGTGCTGTCAGCATCCTTTGCACTAGGTGAGTCTGAGAACTGGTCTCTTCCCAAGGTTCAGGTGCTGTCCCTGAAACATGACAGCTCTGCACCTCTCCCACTGCCAAGTGGTCTCTTACAAGGCACATTCACAGCTGCAATAAATAACAATGAATTTGGATGGACAGAAAGGTCACATTGATGTCAAGCAGAATGAAAGGGACCCCAGAAACTTGCTGTTTTTTTCTACATAATGTTGCGTATGCTGTTTTGCACAAATTAAAGGACACTGGGGCCACAGAAGAGTAATGATTACATTTAATGAGGGCCAATTGAAAGGTACGAAGTAGTTCTTCCAAACAAGTTCTAATCGAAGCTGGAACCATACAGACACTGTGTTCAACAAGCTTTTCTATGAATAATGCACCTAATTACCATCTGCTTTTTTCATAACATGGATAAAAATGTGATCACATATAAAATTCTCACTGTGTTTCCTAGGATACAAGGTGATCCTCATTTCAAAGTAGCTTGAAAATGGCAAATGAGCAAACTTAATTTTAATAAAAATAAGAAAACTCACACGTGAAATATAGTCTGGGCATGATTCTGGCTTCTGATTTCATGAAGGTGTCTTTGTTTGCTTTTCATAAAAAACCTAGTGAAGAACTTGATAGTATAGCATAACAAGGCACTTCACACCTGTGGTTTAGACAGTCCACGTGGAGGATGGCAGCACTTCTCCTGATGGACAGTGTGAGAGCAGTGTGAGAAAGTTTCCATATTAAACAACAAAACAGTGAACTCTACCAAAAGCTGATTTTTCAACAACATTGAGTAAAAGATGAGCATAAATGACTCTCATGATGCAGCTTTTTTTAATTATCACCATAGCTAACTAGCTTTTTATGTAGTGACACCAGTAAGTACACTGCTTAGTGAAAACAGGGAAAGCTAAAATTATACTTGTTTTGCTTGCCTCAGCCTCACCGCAAAGGGCCTGTATTATGGAATAAAGCTTTTTAAATAGTGTGATATCTGCAAGACACTCTGATTCTTATTCCATGTTGGAAGTGTGCTTTGTGCTGGATTAAGGTCAACTGGGATTGTATAATCTGACTTTCCAATCACTCTAAGATTTGCTATCAGGCATAGCCCGTACTATCCACAAAAGTATTCACATTATTTCAGTGAGGTTCCTCAGATGAATTGAAAGGGATGATGGAGAAATTAAGATAATGCCTGCCCATCTCCTCATGTTCACCAGCACAGGCATGGTATTTTATGACAGGAGAAATTTATAAGAGAGGGTATGGCCTCCCACCATTCATGGCTTTTGTGCAGCACTAAAGGTTAAGAAACATCTCAAGACTCAGGTCTTCTCAGTACCATATTTGTTTACACAGTAGACAGTGAAGATGTCCCGTGTGATGGATGGGAATGGCTTCAGACTATATGATCACTCCATTTCACTTCTCTCCATCACTTGAGCCTGCCAAGCAACACTAAAAGCAGTTGGCTGGCTTTTATGCCCTTTTGACTTCAAAGGTATCCTAATATGACACTAACAGTTTACCAAACAAGACATAGCTGGATGAATCTGCTCTCTCCTGTTTTTAATTAACAGGAAGTTCAACCAAGCCATTCCTGCACCGAGGACAGCGAGCTGCAGCTCTGTCCTTATGGACTTTCACTGCTGCCTTGGGGCCAAGTGGGAGCAGTGAGGAAGAAAGGATAAAGCCAAGTTCTTCTGTAACTGAAGGGAAGCTCAGCCCTCATGCTTTGCAAAGCTCAGGAAATGCTCCAAAAGTCAGAGTTCCTGCTCAGAGACCAACTGTTTCTGAGGCATCCCATGTGATAACTCTTCCCATTCTTTCCATTCTCTCCACTCCCCAAGGTGGAGAGAGAAGGAGGAAATGGCGGCAACCTGGTAGGGCTGATGGGGTTACATATTCTGCTGAAGGAGCTCATGCTTACTAAAGGTGAAAGGCTCAGCAATGACTACAACTGTGTGTATCTCTTGGGGAGGTGTGCAGATAATGCTGAGGCTGATAGCCTTCCAGCTCTTCTCCTCCCACATTCTTCTGCCCTGAGAAGCCTGCCCTTCATCAGTCATTCTGGTGAATGTTGGCCTCAGCTTCCCAGGACATCAGGGTCCTCTTTGCTCCCCTCTGACCCTCCCTAATGTGAAACTGCATGAGGCAGGCACAAGATTCACGTGCACACTTCTGTCCTCTCTACAACCTCTTCTTTGCCAAGGACTGTGTATTTGTTTTAAAGAAGCTTGTGACTGAAAACAGCTGCAGACTGAGTGGAAAAATAACACCTAAAAATAGCCCCAGCCTGAGAGCACAATGTGCATTGATTTTACTATGAAGAGTACAAGAGCAGGGAGATGGTGACTAGGCTGGTATGTTCTAATACATCTCACCCTGCCATATTTAGAGTGCATGTAGTAAGCCAGGCAGCCAAGTCAGTCCATGTAGGTATTTGGCTGCTTTGGAAGGGTTCCCAGCAGAGCCACTCCAACTACAACAAATTAGCATGGTATTTTTATAAGCTGACAGTGAGGAAATCACCCCACAATATTACCATGTTCTGCAGAGAACAGAGAATACGTAACTGCTGAATAAGGAAGACAAATCTCTCACGGATTGTTTCCACTCAAAACATTTTCCTATAATAAATTGTCAAGTAGATAATACAATTTCATCCTATCTGTATGCTGGGATGGGACCTGAAGTAGAAATTAGTTCTAGATGCAGATCACAGACCCAGATGCATTGATTTCTCTTACAGTTTTGCCAGCTTTAGTGAGCCAAGCCCATGCAACAGCTCAATAGAAACACCCATTCAGATTCACTGCCACAGATAACAGAGGTGCTAATAGAAAGCACAGCTTCGTCAGAGACATAATTTTTATGTTATGACAACTATGACTACCAACTTAAGAGGTTGGTGACAAGATTATGTGCTACCCTCTTAATCAATGGCAGTTATAAAATAAGGACCCTTGTCAATGAAGACCCATCCCAGCATGAACCTGCCCACTGCCTGGCCACCTCCAGGCCTTAAAGCCATGGAAGCTGAGGCTGACTGCTGAAGAACCGTGGTTTTTTCAAGGCTAACCCAAGTTATTAAATAAGAACAGTTTTAAAGATGGAAGTGACGTCAGTTCCTGAACACATGGTGACAAGGGCTATAGTTTTGCCTTCACCGTCGTTTCTCCTTAGGCTTTGAAATCTTACTAGCTTAGTAACTGAGCAGTGCAGTGCCTCTGAGAGGCAGAAGAGCTCCCTGTCAGGAGTTTTCAAATTGTTTCTATGCCAGCTACAGATCTGATATCACCCTAACAGAGAGGACTGCTGCCTGAAGAGTGAGGCAAGAGGATGCCAGGCCCAGAGGATGGGCCTGGGTGAAGACGTTTGGTTCTGGAAAGCTCAGTGCTGTTAAACACCTTTAAAATCATTGTGTTTGTTACATTTTTGTCTGCAGATTTCAGACAAATAGGGATTCAGCCACTTGCAAGATAAGCTCTAGCACCTTTTTAGGTGTCTGTGCTATGACTGGATATTTATTTTTCCTTTTAAACAGCTATCTTAAAACTAACTAAACTGCCTCTCACAGTGGACACAGTGAAAATTTTTCTCTTTAGAAGATACAGCTCACTTGGTATTCACAAAAACAGGAAGCTGAGAGAAGCCCAGGACTTCATCTGTGACTGACAGACTGTCCCACACCAATGGGATATTCAGAATAGTGCTTTCAGAGAGGCACCCCCAAGCTCCTCTCTGCAGTTGACAGGAGAGAGATCTGTCTGAGTTTACAAATGCCCAAGCCCATTTCTGACTTGCTTTCGAGTACGCTGGGGCCGTTTTCCTGGTGTGCTGCCTTCAGGGGAACCATTGAGGAGGCATTGCGGCCCTTCTCCTGGGAAGTCAGTAGAGGAGAGTGAGGTGAATTAGTGCCACTGGTGGGCTGGTTGAAGGACAGCACAGGCAGTTGTTGATCTTTTCTGAAGGCCTGACTTCCCTGCTGCATGGTTTGCATCCCCGCAACCTGACAAAATAAATGTGAATGGAAATGTTAACCAAAACATGATCCATTTACCTGGAAAGAGACAGGTGTGTGTTTTTCTGTAAACATTCAAGGACTTTACTGGCACTAGTATTTTCATTTTTCTAAGTAAAGAGTGCTTGTGTGTGACGTGGGCCAGGGATCCGAAACAAAGCAACCTGACTTCGCTGGCTAATTATAAATTGAATTCTGTTTAGGATATCTGTAATTAATCCATATAGTAAGAAGTGAACTAGTCAGTGTTGGAGAAGTATAAATACTTAATAATTGAGAAAGTGCAATCTGGTCATAGATTTCCCAGAAGGAGAAGGAAGATAAAGTGATGTAAATTATTTGCTCAGCTTTACCATTTTGATAAAACATTTTTTTTTTACTATGAGCAAAACCAAGTGAAACAGAAATGACTGCATGGTTAATGAGTCAGACATAAATGATACTGTATTTATTGGAATAGCTGATTATGAAAGATACACCAAAAATGGCAAAATGTGTGCACACAGCAGATAAAATGAAACCGTGTGACATTTGTACTGTAGGACAGATAGCTTTAAGCAAAATTGCTAAAGGTAACTTAAAACTTGTACAATACTACAGATAATACAAGACCTAAGGCTAAAACAAGACAAATGTAAGAGCATTATATGTAGTCAGAAAATTTTTCTGTATATGATTTACATGTATGCACATCCCCAGAATTTCCTACAAGGCTTGTAGATTACTTAAATTTAGAAACTATTGCTACAAACTGTTTTCTATGAAAATGTCATTAAGCCATTGGGTTCCTGTCGTCATTGATAACTAAAGTAAGCGGTGGTTTGGGTTTGTATGAAAGGACCAAGTCCCTGTAAGGAGGTTAATGAATCTAATAAAAACTTTGACCATGATCTGAGTCTGTGGCGAAACCCAAAGGCATGTGAGTTGCACAGAATGATGGACTTTATTTGTTAAGAACATCAGATGAACACCTCCAGGGAGGCAGCTTCAAAGCTCAGGACTAGGGAAAAAGGGACAAGGTACAGACTCATGAAACAAAGGAGAAATGCTTGTCCAGGCAAGGAAGTGGAATGAAACAGATATAAAGAGAGAGCTGCCAGCAGCATTAGAAGGAAGTTAGAAAAAGCTTTATCAATGACATCTGAATTCAGTGCCTAAGAAAATGAATAGAAACTTGAAACTATCTAAGTCCTAATTTAAAGCCAATAATGAAAATTTTAATATGAGAATAAATTTATTTCCCTGCATTATCTGCAATTCAACATGAAGTGTTTCTCCCACACTGCACTAAGCACTACACTAACTTGAATATTGAGTAACAAAGTTAATCAAATGCATATACATCACGAAAATCACATGTTCTGAACTGTATTTAGTCAGTCCTCTAGAGATTGAGCCTCTGTCAGTATTAATCGGGCACCTAAATTTGTAATCTGCCGTTGCATTATTCTGCATACATCTTGAAAATGTCTTTTAGGGGCTTAATAGTCCTGATGCAAAAAGACAAAAAAGATTAAGACATCCTCAAAAAACAAATCCTACAATCCCAGTACATGAATGCTTTTTTCTTCCTTTCTCACAGGACACAACAGTTTGTACCTTGGGAACGTAGCTTGTCTAGGACTATGGGGAGCAGATCAAAGTCCTGTACATATCTATACACATTTTTCCAAATATGTATTTTCCTGTCTTGTTTGTCTCATTCTGTAGAACAAGCCTTGGGCTGGGCAGCTGTCCAGAGGAGGCTCCCCTGCCATGAATACAAAAGGATGGTCTATAAAAACGCAAAAGGCTTGGGTGGTGGCACTGGGATGCTGAAGGAAAGCCCTCCTTTGACAGCAGCTACAAAAGCTGATTTTCACCAATTAATTTCTGTAAACTAGTGACTCCAGAGAAGAGTTGCCCTGTGGGCAGAGTTACTCACCAAAGCACCTTGCAAACTGGCTGTTTCCCGTGATAGTTCCAGGCATGCCTGCTCATGAGTGCCCCGTCATGTCCTGAACTCAGGCTGTGGACTGTGGCAGGGCTGTGAGACACTAACCCCTGGCTAAGGACCTTGGCATTGCATTCCATCTGGTGTGCAGGTGGAAAGGACATCAACACCTGATGGACCTAAATTTAGATTTAGCTTCACCTCTCAGCAGTCTCCTCAAATAACTATGAAATATGTCCAATACATGCATCCAAAAATTTTTACAAAGATAAAGAAAATAAAAGTGAGGTTTTTTCCCATAGTTTCTCTACACAGTGCTTTTAGGTAAGCACTGACATGTGCCTTGTATTGGATATAACTAAATAAATTGTATTTGTATTTATGTGCTTCGGTTTAGCACATCCGGTTCGTCTTTATTGTTCCTCAGTTTCAGTTTCACTGACCTTTCATTGAGCTCATTCCTACAGAATTCCTTCAGATTGGATATCTGTTTTCTAAAAAAAGTCTGACTCCCTTACTATTTTAAATCACAGTTACTCTCTAGGTTACCTTTGTGGTTTTTTTAAAACTTGCACTTTCTGTAGTTTCTCCTCTGTTACATTTTAGTAGCCTTTGCTGTAAATTTCAGGATTTTAATTTTCTGTCAAAGTTTGTGCCAAAATTTTAGGGAATTTTTAATCAGCTTCTTCAGTTTGCAGTAATCAGTCTATTATGCCAGTATGACATCTTCCCTAAGGAAGACAAATTGAATCTTAGTGGTATCCCTAATAAAAACCCTTTCTCCCTTCCCTGTAACCCTGCAGTAGACCTGGATTGGCTTTATCCAGGCAAATAAAACATACTGCTGAGTCTTAACGAGGCCACACATACTTTTGCACAATTGCTTATCCTTTAGGTGCCAGACAGGTCACAGAAATTCCCCATTGTCACAATGTGGAACCAGAGATACACTGGAGCAAATTTTGAGGGCAGAAAGCTCTTTGGTTCAAAGGGATTAATTTAATTTCAGCACTGCTAATTTCAAGTCTTTTTATAATATCTCATCTTTTCTTTTACTTTTTCTCAATTTGCTTGCTTTCTGTTTCATTCTGTTGGGTATAGTGAAATCTTCTCTGCTGGCCAATGTCCTTTCTGTTACATTGAGCAACGTAACATTGATAATACATCTTTTTTTTCTTCATAACTTCAAAGAAATAGGGAATTAAGTGTTATTTTTATAAATATCATGCTCCTCAGGTGACCTGCCTGATATTTGCCTGCCTTCATTTGCAGAGTTAAATACAAAGAACTTGTAAGGGAAAAAAGCAAAAACGCAGCTGAAAATGAAAGGGGCTTTTCTAGCTATAACAACCAGATGAGATTTTTAGAGTTGGCTTAACCTCTTTCAAAACTATATTGTCCTGAAAAAGAGCCATCCCACATTTCTCTGATCCTGCCTGTATGTTCCTGCCGTTTCCTTTGGGTTAGCCCAGATGACCACAGAAGTGGACAGTGAGTGAGATTAGCCTAGACTACACACAGCTTTTGACTGACTAGGTAAGGTTAAATGGATTTCTGGCCCAATTAGTTGTTTTGTGCTTTTCTGAACTGTTAAATAACAGCCATATATGAAAAGTCTTGGCATTTCCAGGATGGGTGAAAGGATTAAGATTTGTGAAGTCATCTAGATTTCAGTTTTGTTTGGAATTAAATGTACTGTAACAATGAAGTTATTGTTAATCTTCCACTGAGCACTCCCATTTTGCTTCATAGCCTAATAGCCACCAGAAAAGACATTTGAAAACTTATTGTATTATTATTTATGATACATACAAAGCAAATAGAGAAGAAATGCCACAATAATCATTTAAATATACTCAGTTTTAGCACAGAAAGCAAGATCAAACTAATTAAATCCATATTATCACTTTCTGTACAAACCACACACTCTTCTAATGTGCTATAAATTCAAGTCCCATTAAATAAAGACCTGATTGTGCATACGTATGTATGTGTGTGTTAGAGGGGGTATGGAAGAGAGGAGATGCAAAGAGGCCTTCCATCTCCTGGGACTTGTTGCAAAACCCGTGTTAGCTCTGAGAAGAAATCGGGGCACGAACTTTCATGCTTTCATGTGGTGTCCAAGTATAAAAACGCTAGGGTAGTAGCACTGCTGTTGCTATTGTTTCCTAAAAGAGGTCTGGTGAGATGGGGTAGGTGTGAGGTAATGAGTGATTTGGCACAGAGCATTCTTCCATGTTCTGCTCTGAATCTCCAAGAGACATATTGGCTCAGCTGATCAGATTCCTTTAATAACACAGCTTCCAGGTCTACACGTGCTGCTCCTTCTCTGCTCTATAGCCAATGATGGTCATGGCTTGAGGCCACAGTCTAACACCGTGTCTCCAGGAAGAGTGTTGTTTTTAATGTCAATCCAATGTTGTTTAAAAGAGAGACAAAGAATTAATGCATTTCCTGGGGTCCCCAGCTTTCCTGGGTGCTTTTCAAGCTGTTTCAGAAGTCACTATTTGCTAAAAGCTGTCAGATGCAACTCAGATGCAGCAGCTATGGGGCCAGTTGACAGAACTGTGCTGAAAAATGCCAGCTTGCTGAGCTTGAAACATTGCCTTCAAAGGACATCCACTAATATTTGCCATGATGGTAGCCAGGTATCAGTCTTGACCATATCCTTGTGAGTTTGCCCAAGTGTTTGGGTCACTGGAAGTTGCTATGCCCACAGGAATGGACCAGATCTGCCAGACTCATCTTACTTGCATTCAGTTGGGTGACTGGGGGACTTGGTTGAAAAGAGCACCATAGGTAGAGGGATGGCCAAAAAAGAGCTGAGGGAATACCTTAAGATATTGTTTCCAAGTATTCGGTCAGAACAACTTTGATGGCATATTGCTCCTGTCATGGTTATTTTCCTTGAATGTTTTTTCAAGCCAGTCACTGGCAATGGTTTCTGAAACCAGGACATTTTAAAACAGGCAAAAAGTGATTTTCTAGTACACACAGTTCTGATTCCAAGAGATACTTGCATCCAGACAGGAAACGGGAGGAATAGTGTGCAATTTATTAGACTAATAAATAGGATATCAGTGAGTTACTTGCATAACCAAAATGATCCATCCTCATATCATGCTGCAGATTTTGTAAAATTATTAATTTTTCAAAAAACATCCCAAGATATCATCCCTAGATAATTTGGAAACAAAGTTAACACTGAAATGTATTGAATTATGTATTTGCTATAAGCAGCTTTCTCATATTTCCTTTCTCCAAACTACACAATAATAGTGGCAATGCAGAAAAACACTCACTTACATTAGCTTAACATGCTTGATACATTTCTGCAGTCCAGGGTGGATGACCGTTCAAGACTAAAAATTCAGATCTTTATTATTAAAAAATACCAGTCTTTGCTATAGGAGTTGATGATTCAGTGAGAATTATAATTATAATCAAAGCATAATAGGCATTTTGTGCTCCTTATAATTGCTGCCAAGAAACTATTTATTCAGATGAAGAATTTAATCTTTGTTTGTAAGCTCTCTCTTGTTCACAATAGAAAAAAAAAAAAAAAAGTGTGACTTTGCTCATGAGCAGATACCAGTCTGGCTATTTTACTAAGAGTGAAAAATAGGCCTTCATACAGAAAGACTTGTGATACTTAGAACAATTATTTATGCATATGTGTTTCAATAAAATCCAGTGTTTAGCTGCAATGAAGCTACTGAGTGCTCTTCTCCTTTATTGAAGGTGTAAAACTCTGTGATATGCTATATGTTGGATATTACATGCATCTTGGCTACAACCAACTCCAAAAAAAAACCCCCCAAAAAAACCAAAAAAAAAAAAACCCAAACCAAAATCCAAAACTAAAAGCACTCCAGATAGACATGATCAAAATTACTGCGGAAGTGTTCCCATATGAACTGAGATTAAAAAGTTTAAAATTATTTAGGAAAAAAATGAACAAAGTAGGAAATGCTTGAAGCCAAGAAGATAATCAATGATACATATGAACTGAGTCATTTTGGTTGCTCCCTTCAACTTTGTAAGAACAATAAGGTTCCATGAAACTACCTGATGAGCTTTCTCAAAGAGATAAAGGGGGGTGAAAATGACTTACCAGATTCTTCTACTTCTCACAAGACAATACCCTACGAAAAAGACATTTCACACAGCTGTGATCAACTTACATCATCAGGAGAAATACTCTGACTTGGTATGAAGAGTCCACTGCTGTCTTTACTTACTAGCTTCTCTAAATATGTAAATATATGAGTAAATTCACCATGCAAAGTCTTTTAGTTTTAAGAATGCTGGGCAGCTTTGTGTATAGTCTATTGGCTGAAAACCGCAAATCCTTCAAAAGAGCATCGCCAAGTAATTTATTTTCAACCCAAATCATTATTAAGACATTTGGTTTGTTGTCAGTGCGTATCATGGGAACCATAGATCCACGAAAGGAAAAGACACCAATGAAGATAACAAGAACATACCTGATGACCACACCAAGGGCCTTAGTAAGGCAGAGGACACCTCAGTTGCTCTTCCTTTTCACAATGTCTGGTAGTGGCTATACTTTTCTACACTAGGTGAGATATCCTGGTTTAACTCAAGATGGCTGTATGTTTAGAGCAATTCAGCCCTCAGATTCTTTCTTCATATTGAGGTAAGAGGCCATGCCATAAAGGATGCCTCATGTGATCAAATCTTTCTCTGATAATTTTATTTGATCAGGGAAAGGAATGTAACTAATGCACATCATGATGTAGACACAAATGTAACTCACCTTGGCTCTTTCTGTACAATTATGCTTATCAGGGAAAACTTTTAGGGATCCAAAGTTACAGAGCCTTGGCTAGCTGCTAAAAAAAAAAAAAAGCAGTAATTTGCTGAGAAACCTATTCTTGTCCTAAATCAAGTGCCTTCACTTGTGTCGTGTATCATATGTGCTTTATATGGAGGTAACTTATTTAAGGTAACTTATTTTAAAACATCCATGCAAAGTGTTTGAATGAGTGAGAATGTGCATTGTATACCCAAATAAGAACAAAATGTTGCGAGAAAGGCTGTTTAGAAGTTATTTGCCGTAAGGCTGCTTTTTATTTCAAGATGCCCTACTGTTTGGGTCAGATCCTATGTCAAGTCAGTAAGAATTCTCCCTTGAAATTCAAGAAGATCAAGATTGGGGCAGCCACAGTAGAGTCCTAATAAATGTAAATCTTATTAGAAATAACCTCTTTTATAACAAGTGCCAAGCTGTGCAAAGCTCCAGGCTATGTTACCTTACAACATTGACTGAAATGGCAGAAGAGATTACCATCCCCACTAATGAATTTTCTTAATTACTCTTTGCAAAGAAGGGGGTACCAAAACTCTAGTGAGAAGCAAATTAAGCCTTGAAATGAAATATGCTGGTAAGGCTTAAATAATATTGTTAAAATTTTCTGGTTAGCACTGTTGCTTCCTCAATCAGTCTAGGAAGTGACAGATCTTTTTTCTCTTATTTGTGTCAATCATTCAGTTTTGAAAAAAGGGCTGCTAGCACTTTGGGAGGACATCTACTTACCCATTACAGACAGTGGCATGGACATCAGAAATGAAAGCTTCTCTACATGATCAACCCTACTTATCACCCCACTAGCTAGGGATATGGTGACAAAAGAGATGTGTATGAGGATTCTTGGGTGCTAAGGACCATTTCAGTGGTCTTTATCTTCACCTTCCCTTGGGCTGTTACAGAGGAATTAAGCTGTCAAGAGCCATTACAAGCTTTAATTTTTCTGCTAACCTCAAGAGGTGGGTCTCTTTAAAAGCAGATGCTAGGATTGCAGGCATGGTAGAGGGGCTCAAACATAGTAAACTATGTGTGAGGTATGAGCTGGAGACTACTGTCTCATACAGTCTTGGGCCTGACTTGTGAGATGCTGCGGGGTCAAAATGATCACCAGTATTAAAGGCTTTCCAGACTGATGGTGCCCATTCCCAAACAAGCAGCTAGCAGCCGGGAATTTCAAAGGTCACTGTGTGCAAACCTTTACTGGCAGATAGAATGGTGAGAACTGAGCCAGAGGAACATGGCTTTCTACCAGCCTTCTGAGAGACATGTCCTGGGAAATACAAATATGCCCAGTTCTATTACAAAGAATGGCTGTCCAGCTTGGAGACAGATTTTTGCTAGGAGATGTAATAAAGAGGGGGTTTTATAGTCAAATGTGAAAGTTACTATGATGCTTTAATTTTTAACAAGAAGTCAAGTGAATCAGTGCAGGTTAATCAAGAATGAACCTATTTTTTCCCCCAAATGTAAAATTAGTTCATATTGGAATTTTTAAGGTTTTAATTTAATTAATTTTCTTTTTCTGAATTTCTGCATTTTCTGGTAATAGAAACAAATATAGACTCAAAGTTCCTAAATTATTTTCAGTCTGGATAGATGAACAAGCATCTATCTTAATTTACCGTCTCATTTGAAAACATTTTAAGTCAACCAAGAAGTCTTTGAAGTCTCTAATCTGTTTTCTAAAGAAAATAACGTTAATTCAGTGATTTGCTCCAAGCTTGCACTCATGCATGCAAAAGCAGGAAGTGCTCCAGTATGTTATAAAAATATACTAAACATATGACTAAAAGAAGCAACCACTATTTAGGTAACTGGTTTAGCCATGACAGGTTCTCAAATTTTTTCCACGCTCCTATTACATACAACAGAGTACTTCTCTTGTCCAGACCTGAAAAATAATCAAATGCAGTTTGTAACTGAAATCACAGGCAACCCCTAAAACCATAATAAGACAGTAACAGAAGCAGAATAAATTAATGAGAAAATATTTTCTCCTCTTCTAGTTAAACTAAATATA
>NW_010101720.1:0-252 GCF_000699245.1 Pterocles gutturalis
TCCATGCCAACCATCATCAATACAACAATACCCTCTCCAACGGTCCCCACGCCAACCTTTGTCGAGACAACCATCCCCAAGCCAAGCATCCCTGCGACAACTATCACTGAGACAACCGTTCCCACGCCAACAATCCCCACTCCAACCGTCGCCGAGACAACTGTCACCGAGACAGCCACGACCAAGAAAACCGTGGCCATGACAAACACAGCCACGCCTACCGTCCCCGCACCAACCATCCCCCAGACAACT
>NW_010101721.1:0-822 GCF_000699245.1 Pterocles gutturalis
TCAGCAACTTGCAGATATCTGGACTGACAATTTTATAAATGCTGCTTTATGCTTTAACAGGAGTATGATGTCATAATTATGCTTCCCTTTTACATTATGGAAGAGCTGAATAAGTTGCAAAGAAGGTATTCACACAATCAAGTCAGAAGGGTGCTTATAAAATCTGTTATTATCACTGTTTGAGGATTTCTGTTAGAGATTTCTCAATTACCTGGCCCATTCATTCTCTTTCAGGATTTTATTCACTGCCTTTTACTGCATTTTAATTCCTATTTTAAATATGAGAAAAGTAGGATGGTTGTTGCTTTGTGTGGTAGGGATCTCCTTTTCCCTGAGATAAGAGCACTTGGTTTCTGGCATAATAAACCCTAAGACTTTTCTAAATTAATTCTTTCTTCAAAGTCAGCAACTGTTGGGAACTAGAGAAAACTGTTCAGAAAAGCACCTGAACAACTTAAAAATTACCTACTCTCATTTTTAAATCTGTGTGGTTTATCTATCTAACTGTAGTTGTCAAACTTCACCTTTTAGTTTTAGGTGCTGTTATACTCTTGGTTGAGAGAATGTAGAGCTTTGTTATTCAGTTTTTATGCTCGGATCAAATCACAGCTCTGATAATCTAGACAAAATGACCACGTTGTATCGTTTGTTATAGGACAGGATTTTCAAACCTGAAGACTGGGTGGGATGTCTACATGTCAGATAGTCCGTTCTCGTATTTCCTTTTCATTAACAAAATATATTCTGATTTATGACGATATAGAATTGTGTCTACTAAAAATGCTTCACTGATAATTGTTATTTCATTAAGTCAAACTCCAT
>NW_010101722.1:0-264 GCF_000699245.1 Pterocles gutturalis
GCACCCACAGAATATTTTCGTACAAACTACCGGCCGAGCTTGGCGGGAGCAGCTGCGGCGTATTTAAAGGAAGGTGAACCCTGTTCAACTTGAGCAAATTATGGTTATTTTGAAAGTAATTTATTTTTTTCAGAGGTGCCGCGTGGTTGGGTTTATCTTTTCACCGAGTTCAGTTTTTTTCCTTCAACCAATGTGCTTTGTAAACCTGTGTAACCTGTGTGGTCTGTGCGCGGGGGCTGCGGGGTGCTGGGGGGGCTGAGGACC
>NW_010101723.1:0-299 GCF_000699245.1 Pterocles gutturalis
TGTCGCTGTGACGTCACCACGTGTCACCGTGATGTCACCTGATGATGTCACCAGGCAGGGCCGTGATGTCACCGAGCCCAGTGTCACCAGGATGACGTCACCACGCGTCACCGCGATGTCACCGTGTCGCCAGGATGATGTCGCCGTGACGTCACCAGGCTGCCCCTGCGATGTCACCAAGTGTCACCATGATGTCACCGAGTGTCACCGTGATGATGTCACCGGGTGTTGCTGTGATGTCACCGAGCTGTCCCCATGATGTCACCGAGCTGCCGCTGTGATGTCACCGGGATGTCACC
>NW_010101724.1:0-3216 GCF_000699245.1 Pterocles gutturalis
AAAAAAAAGCGGTGGAACACATGCTTGTGTCCCAAGTCCCAAAGGCAGTAACTGGCGTGGGCAGCTCCAACCCATCTCACTCGGTGCCAGCCCTGCACCCCAAGCCCAGAGCGAAATGCCGTAGGTTGAGGTACCGACGAGTCCCCCAGCTCAGCTCCTTTGCAGCCCAGCACACCAGCCCAGCTCAGCACCTCGGTCACCCAGCACCATGTGGAAGAAGAAATGATGCACTTACCTCCCTGCGCCAAAGGCCTGGCCACACATCCCCTGCAGAGCAAAGGAGAGGAAGGGATGCCCCACGCTCAGCAACCAGCAGCATTGCAAAACCGCCCTTGAAATCCAGGAGAGCTTAGCAGCAGGAGGCAATAAGAGCCCTTAATTAATTAGCGTGTATTTGTGCAGCAGGAGAGCGTTCCCTGTAAGGCTGCCCCGTGGTGCAGCATGCTGGCCCCCCCCAGCATGCTGCCCACCGCTTGTGGCATTGCTCCACGTCTCACAGGGAAACTTTCATCCTATTTTGTTTTCACGGCAGGCAGAGGGGGATCTCACACCACAGGAGTCCAGGGCCAGTTGAAAAGCACCAGCAACATCTCTTGGCTCAACAGCGTGGCACGAGGCCATCTCCCATCAGGAACGCACACACCCATTCACAGGGACCCAAGCACCTGCGGCAGGATGGTGCTGCGCTCTCATGCCTGGCTGGCCCGCTTAGATTTCAGCAATGAAAACATCCACTGCCCTTCACAACACAAGGGCTTGTTTAGCTGCCTTGGACAGTGGTTAAGATTGGTTTCAGTGATTGAGATCAACCGCTCTGAGCGGGCCTGGGCAGCCAGAAAGGACCAAAGGCATAGGGCAGTGAGGGAGAGCATCCATTCACCACCCCAGCTCCCCAGACAGAAACCAGGCAGCTTCCCTGGGACAGCTCACAGACACACAGAGATGTCTGGGTAAAGGCCAAGCCACACACATTGCCCAGTCTTGCAATGTTTTCCCCAAATTGCCCCAGCAACATGAAGGAATTTCCCCCTTCACCCAGAAGTTGGGGCTGGGACAAGCTTAACTTCCAGGGGTAAGGGATGAGCCTGGGGATGCGGCTCCCTGCGTGGCAAACACCACCCTGGAACAGGAGCTGTCTCTGCTCAGCCACTACACCCCCCAGCACACCACCTCCTGCAAGGACAAGGCTAGCCCAGGGCTCTACACAAGAGCAGCAATTACCTGCACTTCTGTTCTCCGGCTGGGTTTTAACATGCCCAAGTAGGTATCTCAGTTTCTAAGGCAGAGTACATGATGCCAGCTCTGCTCCTCCGGACAGCAGCAAATACCTTTTAGACGTTTCTCCAGCCTCCCAAGCATTCAGCGCCTTGGGACGGCTGTACTTTGGAAGTTTACCCACTTGTCACTTTCAAACAAAGGTTCCATCAGCTTCAGGAAGCAGACAGGCCAGAGGCAGGACTGGTGGCACATGGCACACAGCCAGCGCATCATCTCTGGTTACCAGGGACTCGGGGCACAGCAGCTGGGTGAGTCCTTCCGAGCTGCCAGTCCCCATCCCAGCCCACAGCCCTGGCCCCCACTGCTTCTTCGGCAGCCAGCATTGTTTACCTGCTGAAGGTCACAGGTAGTTAGCAGGCAGTGAGGTGTGCAGGATGGAGGTGGTTTGTCTTCCTCCATATCTACAACCACTGCAGAGACCCCCAACCCCTTCATGCTGCAGCTGCTGCAAGAAAAAAACATGAGGCAAGAACAATTGGTTTCAGATTTTTATTTTTTTGTAGTCTTTAAGCAGGAGTGCCTGAAATAGAAACCATGGCGAGTCCCATCAAGGGGAATAATTTGATAAAGACAGGGCAGGCAGTTGTTCCTGCGCCATGCCAACCTGTATAAACATTATCTGTCACTGTTCAGTAACTAGACGGTTTTCAAACAAGTCCATGAACAGTCACAGACTACACAGAACAACATGCCAGTTCACAACAGGAAGCAACTTATGTGTACTTCTTGATTTCATCGTATAGAACTAAGACAAAAGCACCACCCATTCCTCGGAGTACATTCGACCATGCACCTTTGAAAAACGCCTTGGAGCCCTCGTCCCGGGCAATCTTCCGCCAGCAGTCAATAGTGCCTGTGTACATTACGTCAGCTGCAGGAGACAAGACAGCGTTAGGAATTGGATGCTTGTGCCCAGGGCAGACCTACCAGCTTTATAACATCAAGTACCTCCTATTTTTTGACTGACTTTCTCCAGTTTTAGCACATCAGAGAACAAGACCGCCCAGGAGATATGCTGCTGGTGTTGCATTACCCCTAGGAGACACTGGAAGGACCAGTTTGAGCAGAAGGCAGCTCCTGTTTGCTTTGACACCAACACTTCCAGACCCAAAAGCTATTGCACAGTCAGCCAGGCCGCACCTGCGACTGGTGATGTCTCCTTGGCCCAGAGACACTAGTTTGCAACATCCTTGGGCAAGTTCTGCTGTTCCTACTTACTGACAGATATCTGACCTGTGCACGCCACCTTACAGGCATGCCAGGCAGACTGACCCATCCGTGCCCCTGCCTGACATCCACTTCTGCACCCCTCTCAGCCCCCACTGTTTACAAGAAGTGAGGGCACCTACAAGGCTTGGTGAAAGCCAAGCCACTCCACCTTCACCTCAGCTCCACCACCAACCGTTCGTTCAGGGATGCCCGACACTTCCTACACCAGGAGGTAGAAACTTACTTCCTTTACGGCCAGACTGCATCATCATGCGACGGCGAACTGTATCAAAAGGGTAGGAGACCAAACCGGCAACAGCGGTGACGGTCTGAGCAATCATCCAGCTGACAACGATGTGGGTGTTCTTTGGGTCTGGAAGCATCCCTGCGGGAGAGAGGTTTTGATGAGAACGGCAGGTGAGCCACTAGCATCAGCCGAAACGCGCCACAGGCCTGCTGCGGCCCAGCATCTCCCTTTTAGTGCCGCTTTGGTCAACCTACCTTTCGCGGTGTCGTAGATACCGAAGTAGGCAGCTCTGTAGATGATGATGCCCTGGACAGAGACATTGAAGCCCTGGTACAGGCCCCTGAGGCCATCCGACCGGAAGATTTTGACCAGGCAGTCACCGAGGCCGCTGAACTCCCGGTCAGCCCCGGCTTTACCCACATCCGCTGCCAGGCGGGTTCGGGCAAAGTCAAGGGGGTAGACGAAGCACAAGGAGGTAGCAC
>NW_010101725.1:0-266 GCF_000699245.1 Pterocles gutturalis
GCTGCTTACGTGACCCGCAGGAAGGGGTTGTAGAGAAACTCCTCCTGCAGCGTGGACGGCACCGTGGGCAAGTCCTCATCGTCCCGCTGCTGCCGAGGAACCAGAGATGTACGGAAACCCACCGGCACCCCACGCTCCCCTCCAGCAGGGGCACAGCCGCTTACTTTGGCCCACGCGAGTTTCTTCTTCACATTTTCATTCTCTGGTTCCACTTTCAAGGCGAACTTGAGGTTTCGGACGGTGCATTCGTGGCCACAAAACACCTT
>NW_010101725.1:629-925 GCF_000699245.1 Pterocles gutturalis
TATTGCCCCCGTGGTGGGGACAGGCAGCCCGCCCCGTGTCCCCGGTACCCATGGGGTGCACGTGGCAGGGGGGTACCTGAGAAGAGCGCCGGAGCGTCCGGGGAGCCGTCCTCCCACATGAAGTAGCACATGTGGCCCGAGGTGTGGCAGGGGGTGAAGAGGCACCGCACCCGGATGGCCCCGAACTGCGGGGACAGAGGGTCAGGACCCTGTGGGGTCACCCCGGCGCTGATGGACAGCTAGACCCCCCTGGACCTCCCCAAACCCCACAGCATCACTTCCTGGGGCTCAGCGGG
>NW_010101726.1:0-23194 GCF_000699245.1 Pterocles gutturalis
TGGCCCATTAGCTGCAGCCCTGTGGATGCAGTGTGCTGGTCCCCAAGACCTCACTATGGCCGTCTGCAGAGCCTGAAGAGAGAAATACGAATGTGTAAAGTCATGAAACTCACCTGGCAGACCCAGGGGGCTTTGCTCATGACACTGGGGAAGAGCTTACTTCCTTTGCTCCACACAGCTTCTGCTTCCTGTTCGTCTTGCAGCATCTAAAAGATGCTGTCTATGATATCTGTTTATGATTAGATGCTGTTTAAAAGATATCCGTTTATGCAAGGTGGGGAGGGGAAGGCTTTTTTGGAAAGTAAATTTGTCCTCTTTTACCGTTTATGCAAGGTGGGGAGGGGGAGGCTTTTTTGGAAAGTAAATTTGTCCTCTTCCTGATACACAGCTCTTAAGAAAAGTTGGCATGGAGAGCTGTTGCGCTTCCTTGCCCAGAAGGTGATACAGGGTGGTCCTTCTGAGACCCTGTAAAAAGAAACACCTTTCTATGGAGGGTCCAAAGCTGTCCTCCAGGGCTGGCAGCTGCTGCTTGTGTGACTTCTGTGTCCTTGTTAGCATGGTCTGCATGAGGCCACAAAGCTCTGGCTGGATTTCCTCCTAGCTAGCACATGCAAGGAAGGGGAGGAGAGCCTTACTGTTCTGATCTGGGGTCCTACTCATGGGGAATTAAGGGACATGCAGCTTTTCCAGAGTACGATGGTCCTCTCACTTTAATTTTCAATCTTGAGGCTGGTCATTAGCAGGGGGAAAAGTAGTTGCAAACTAAACAAAGTTCCTGTGGCTCAGTGCCACCATGAGTGTGGAAGGCTGTGGTGACACCGCAGGGTTGTGTACGGCAGAAAAAGTGCTACTGGATGTGCATTTGCTGGAGCTTTATAACTTCAGGTGGCTCTGTATGAACAAGCCCAAGGAACCAAGCTTGTCTTCATTAAAGAGCTGAAAGTCTGCAATAATTTCCAGCAAGTTGTATAGCTACTTTAAATTTCCCCCGTAAGTGGTTTTTTCCTGGGTCTCTTCCTTTACATGGTAGTGAGGCTAGGGGTTCACAGCTAAAGGCTATTACAATATTAAATATAATTTTCTGCTGTATTTTATTTACTCTTTGGAAAGAATGTGCAGGAGTTGGCATGCCACGTGAAATGTAAATACATGTATTGCAGGGCAAGCAGCTTCTCTTAGGACACGGTGATCCCTGAATTATCTATCTGCCTGGGGGTTATGTCTTTGAGTTAAAAGCACTTTTTTTTTTTTTTTCTTTTTGGTCCACCCTTGATAATTAGCAGACTAATCACCAGCAGCCAGCTATTACAGGCGGGAGCAGAAAAGAGGAAGTTTGTAAGCTTCAGACATATCAGCCAGATCTGTGTAACTTTGTTGGTTTGGAAAAAATTCAGATGCAAGCAACAGTGCTGTGCATATAGACACTGATCTATATCTATCAGTGAAGGCTATAGCATTGCAGGCACATGAGAGAGCCTTGTAGCCAAAGCAAATAAATGCTCCCTGAATGAAAGCTTTCCTTGTGCACCAGCTCACTTACGGCATTCTTGTGTGATTCTGTCCAAGGAAGCTTATCACAACACAAACCACAGAGGACTGGGCTTACTGGGGAGGCAAGAAGTCCTGGGCACCTCCATCAGTGATGCTGGCATGGACCAGCCGCGCCAGCACCTGTAGTTGTGCAGGACGAGGGGTGTTTGGGGTCTCCTTCACTGTCAGCAGCCCTGCCCACTGTGGAGTTGCCTCCTTCCTCCACCATGGCACGACACGCCTGCCTCCCTCCCTCCACCCTGCTTTTCTACAGATCATGGCAGAGCAGGGTCCCTTTGGCACCTGGGGTGGGGGAATTATTGTTATCTCACTTTGCAGCTCTTGGCCATTTCTCCATCCCCTTCTGGGCACAGGTTCTCACTGGGGCTCCTTAACCCTTGCTCCAAGGATAAATTATCCACAACTAAGTACATGCAGTGTTAAAAGAACTGAGAAGCTATTGAGTGATCTGGAAATATGGGCAAGTGAATTCAGTATGAAAAGCAGCCCTATAAATTAATATGCTCTACATTATTCATATAGACATTCTTATGTTCATTTAATTTCTCTTTAAAAAGGCATGGTTATTTCCCTAGGACTTTTCTATATATGTGGTAAGAAAAGAAACAGGTGACTTTGTAGAGTTAATTTAATGTTGTCCTTGTCTGGATTAGTTCTGTGTAAAGACTTCACAATTACATTCAGAAATACCAGAAGAGTTGGTTTGCTCTTGTGGCAATTTTTGATGAGTCAGTATTTCGACTAGAACAAGCCATACCTTTTCATTTTGTACGTCAAACACTGAAGGGAAACAGGTGTTTCCTAGATCCACTGTACAAAGAGCTTCTTCTATGGTGATAGTGAAAGAACAAGCACATTTCTGCTCATGCTTTCGACATGAACTCCTGTGGGCTCCCTCTTGCATGGGGAGCTCAACCTCCTCCTCCCTCCAGCCCTTGCAGAGGCCAAGATAGAAGAGCATCACTGAGATAGCCTTCTGCCTCCATACCCACCTGTGCCCTGGGTGCCAGAGGGGCTTTTGGAACAGCTCTGTTCTTGCACAGGTTTAATACAGTTTAAATAGGACCGTTGTCCTCAATTTTTTTTTTTTGATTTATGATCCCTGAATAATGTGACCAGGGGAGATATAATCCCTGCATGGCCAACAGACATTTACTTAGAAACAGGCTTGTTTTTCTCAATGACTTTTCCTGAATTGTAGCAGTCATGGAGGGATGAGAGCAGTGAAAAGTTACTGGAGGTGTTGGTTGTTGCAGTAGTGGTAAACAGCATGAGATTATACTGTTCTGCGCTATCGTTCCCATTTATTTGTTTGGGGTCTAACTCTGCCAGCATGTGTTCAGACATGCTGTGCTGTTACATTCTGGGTATTTTTGGGGGGGGGCTTTTGGTTTTTTTTTGTTGTTTTTTTTTTTTTTTAATGAAGGCTTTTGTTCCAGAAAAGCCAGTGGGGCTTGTTGCAGGAGTTTTGCTAGTTGCAGGAGTTTGCTTGTTTTGGTGGCCCATCAGAAACAGCTTTTGAGGGAAAGTGACTCCCAGGGAACCACTGCAAATGTGAGCCAAGGTACTGGAAGGAAGGCACAGTCTGCATGCCCTGTGAGCACCAGTCTTCCAGGTGGGATGTTTCCATGCACACAGAGACACTCCACGTTATGTCTGAGGAGATCACCATCGAATCCTCAGGGGGCTGCACAGCATAGGAGTGATGCTGGCAAAAGAACAGAAGACAAGTGCCAGGGAAAAGGATCATGATACTTAGAGGGAGATCATTTGGGAATCCATGAGCATCTCAACACACAGACAGAAAAACAAAGTCTCCCTGAGTCTGCTGGTGGTCTTCGCTGCAGTGCTGAGCTCCCACACCTCCAACCGACTCCTGTCCAGGAGCTTCAATCTGCTGGAAAAGAAAAGGTCCCTAATGCCCAGCATAGCAGTTCAAAGCTGATTCTGCCATCCAAACATAAAACAGCCACTAAATTTCAGATCCTGAGTTTTCTACTAGCCTCTGGCCATTTTATTTCCCTCATTAAAACAAACAAGTTTTGTCACTGACCTCAGTTAAACCCACAGTGAGATCTGACCTGAGTTTATTTACACACTAAGTGGAAGTGGTGGAATTCATTCATAAGGTTTCAACTGCATCTTTCATTCCAGGAATAAGCATAGCTGCAATATCCACAACATTTTATAAACCAGTCTCCCTGCCAACAGCTTTTCCACCCTATTGCCTTAGACAAATTGGGAAAATTCATGGGCAGCAGTTATATCCACAAATGCTAAAGGTAGGAGGCTGGGATGCACCCTCTGACATCCTAAATACATGAGCTGTGGGTGCTGGGAGTATGAAGGAAAGTGGGCAGGCTTGCATGCTCCCCCAGCTCACACTTCCAAGTGCCACTGTTGGAGACAACACTGGGATAAGTCTGACTCTACTGGTTTTTGCGTATGCTCTTATTCCTTTCCTCCTGGGATGTTCAAGGTGTGGCTAACCAATGTGATGCAGCCATGTGCAGAGACAGCCAAGATAGCTACATACTTGTCATTCCTGTACCTGGGGCAGTACCTGCTCTGCTACTCACATTACTGGCACAGGTGGAATATCATGCGATCATACAGCTTTCTGGCTTGCACAGAAAGCAAAGATGAAAGCAGCCCTTCTGCTCAGCCCTGTACAGCACTTCAGTGGCTTAGCTGCAGCTCCATCCAGACAGAGCACCTTCCGCCAAGGCTGCCCAGACCTCTGGGCTACCCCCTGTAGATCAGCATGTCCCAGAAAAGCAGTGCAGCACTGAGGCCTCCAGCTGTGCACACTGGGCAGTGTGTCAGGTGCTCCTGAAGGCCCATGGCTGTAGAATTGTTTTGATTTTTCTGGAGGGTGTGTGCAAGCAATAAATCTGTCACGTGGCCAGATGCCTAGAAGAGTCTTCCTATGCTCAAAACCAGCATAAAGCCTCAGAAATGGGAAATCACTGCCCCAGAAAAATGCAAGAAGTTTTTAACTGATGGTCCTGTGTCCAACATCACCCTGCCAGCAACAGTTTTCCTCCTAAAACACTGTTTCTCCAATTCCTCAGGGTCAGTTCTCAGAAAAATTTTTCTGTGCTGTGACTCCATCTTCAGCAGCCCATGACTTACCTCTCCAACCAATCTGCTGTCCCACTTCTGGTAGTGCTTCCAAAAGCTACAAAAGATCTAGTCATCCAAGGGAGACTCAGCTGCAGATAATCAAGCCCATCCTGTTTAGCAGCAAGCTGGCACATAGAAATGCAAGCACTTTCATGGTCCTGCTCCCCAGGGGGATCTGCTGCTCCCTGGAAATTTTGACCCTTGGCTGAAGAGCTGCTTCCTCTTGCTATTCAGTTGTGCAAGCAGGCAAAATAAGCCCCTGCCCACCTACCTAGAAGTTTCCCTCTGTGAACCTAGATTAAAGAAAACCCTCACTTTCCAATCCTTTCTAACATAACCCAATACAGAGTGTGACCAGAGTTGGCAGATTTCCCACTCCAGCAATTCAGTGATCGTTCAAGAATTAATTAGGCAATAAAGTAGAGGAGATTCAGCTCATTTGATCTAAGAGTTTGCCAGGGAATGGTGGCTATGGCTCCATCTGATATACATACCTTGCAACTCAAGAACTGATTCCATACAGTCTCCAAAAATACATTAAAACCAGCTGTGAAATACAGTGCTGCCATAACCTAAATGAAAGAGAAAACTCTTTTGAAACCTTAGCCTAGAAAAGCATTAAGAGATTGTCAGGTCTGCTTCAAATAAGACAATTTATGTGAACTGTCAGAAGCATAAGCTGTATATAATCGGAAGTTAAGAGGGATCTCAGAGCTGCCCATGTCTTGATGGGAAGAGATGCATACATGCCCACTGTCTGACCGGAGAATGAGCTCACCCCTGAAATCATCAGGAGAGCAATTTTAAAAGAAGTTCAGTCAACTTGCTGGAGCAATTCCCTGATCCCACTGTAATAATTCCTTGCAAGCACAATGCTCTTGAAACAAAGGGTGTTCACAGATGTCTTTTCCAGTAAAATAAGGCAGCCTCTTAATAGTGAAAGTTCTTGTTGCTCTATTAACCACAGCAGCGAAAAGGCTCTTTGTCTTTTCAACACCATCCAGTTACTACCATTGGAATCAACTTTGCACTTACCAATGCAGAGATTTCCACTGACTTCAGCAGCACAGAGTCAGGCCTACAAGTAGGTGTAGGCTGCCAGTCTCCGAGGAACCTACTCCCTGCAGCAGAGTTATGCACCAGGTTTTGGGAGCTAAGTTCCATGGGTCAGGATGCCACTTTGCTTTGCTCCCCCCAAGCAGCTTCTCACAGATGCAGGCATTTCTACCTCCTGCTGCAACCCAGTCCCTCGGGTAGCCAGGACGTGCTGCTTCTTATCTGTTTGCTTCTGCTTGACATTTCTGCCAGGTAGCACTTTCCAAAGGTGGATTTTATCACATCCTACCTCTGGGAGTCAGAACTCTGAAGAGGACAGCCAGCCATCTTTCAATCCCCGTGCTAATAGTTTTGTAAATAATACTTTTGTAGTATTATTTGCAAAGAATACTTCTGTAAATCAATACCCTTAAAAATTCCTCTGGAAAGTGCCAAGAGCTGGGTAGCCCAGAGACCCATAAATAGAGACGTTGGCCAATGTTACACATCCCACCATTATAGCAATTACCCTGTTACGCAGTTCTTAAATTCTGCCTTGGCACCAGTGGCATAGCAAGTTTCATTATGTTTTGAAAGACTTCATCGTCTCAAGAACGCATTGTGCACCTGCAGAAGAGGTTCCCCTTTAAGATGTATGAATATGCTCAGTGTAAGTGATGGATAACATCTTAGGGATGAGATGAATCAACAACGTACGTTTATTATTTGACTTTTATTTCCATGTTGGTCAGCTTCTTTGTGAGACTACAGGGAAATGTTAACAAATTAATTTCATCCACTGCTAAAAGGGATCATAAGAACTGTTCTCAATCATCTGCTTTATACAGATATTGTGTGTAGGAGGTTGTGTTGTTTACTACCACCTATTGTCTGTATCACCACAGCACCTATAAGCCTCAGAAATAGAGCAGGCTCCATTGCAAGGATGCCACGAACACAGAAAAAAAGACAGTCACAGTCTCAAAAACCCCTCTGAGGTGCAAATCCTTGAAGACATCTTAAAGTAAAAATCAACATAACTCAGCTCTTCTCACCTCTTTAAAACTTTCACCTTTTCTTTCTAGGTGAAACTATGGCTCAGAAGATTTTTGCAACTTATCTACTGTCCTTTTAAGTTTTATCTACAAGCCCCTAGATAAAGTTAAGCCTAGAACTGAATATGTATCTTTTTATTTCAACTCAAATTGCATCGCTGATGTGATGGTGTTACCTTGATAACATTGCAACGTGGGGTACATTGGATATATTGGAATCTGTGTCCTTCTAACTATCCTACAACGAGATAAGCTTCAAGGGCAGGAATTTTTCCAGAGGACCTCGAATACAGACAGCAGATGCACAGATAATATCCCAGTGAGGTATAAAGCTAACCAAATGTGGCATTCTGGACTGTGAGAAAGCTGTGTTAAACTGGAACACACAATGTAATGAGCGTATTAAAAAAAAGTAAATGGAGCAGATTGTTTAGTCAAGAGACAACCTTACTGTAAAGGCCCTACTCATTCTTCAGCTAGGTAGTGTGAGCGTTCAGGCTGTGAGTACAGTACCCCTTGTGGGTGCACAGGTGGCCACTGCTAATGGGAGTGGGTCTGTGCTTCATGCCTGGAGTGGTTTTCAGCTTTGTAATCCACAGACCCATGAAAGTCTGCTGGCTGCTTCCAGATGGAAGATAAATATCAATAGGCTCCCACCAGCTCTCCAGTGGTCCTCAAATCCATCAGAAAATGTTTCAGGGGTCCTGTTTCTCCCCTTCTTCCCCTAAGAAAAACAAAGCTAAGCCTTCCTGCCAGAAGTATGATTTCAGCTTCTGAAGATGACTTGGAACTTCACTGAAGAGAGTGTAAGAAGGCCCTATAATTAACTGGGCAGGCTGCTAACCCCCTTGAGGACAGGCCCACATCTTCTCATTCCATGTTCCCTGGTAGAGCATATCACCAGGCTCAGCAAACCACTTGCCTTGAGTTTTCTGCATTTGCTGGCAAAGGTCCATGATTTCTTTTGCTCATTATTGTTTATAGCAGAAAATGGAACATGAGGCAGCAACATCGCCCTTTACAAGGGAAAAACTGAGAATCCAAAGTGATCTCATGACTCCAAACAGAATCAGATGATAAGCCTGGGAAGCTTACCCAGCTATAATGGTGCCTTGTACCAATCAACAGCTCAGGATTAGTAGGATTAAAGTAAATCTTATTTCTGGCCATCCATGTCTGAATTTCAGTTTGGCATCTGGTCAACAACGCAACTGCCTTTTGCAAGGTAGCGTGACAAATTTCTTTTTCCATAAACATTATGGAAAAAAAAATGTTCTCAAAAAGTCTGTGAAGTGCTCTGTATTATCAGTGGAGATGATGCTAAAATTGGAGCAGAACGAAATGTTCAACTTCCATTTTATAACAGAGTGCAACAGAAACAAATCATGAAGTCATATGTTTACATCTGTTCAGGTGAGATAGAAGGAGCATTTTCTTTTGCCTTTGTCATATACAACTTCTCCTTACACTACACCCAAGTCCTCCAAATGAAATACTTTTTATTACGATTAATGTTCCCTTTTGTGCCAAGAGTATTTAACCACAGGTGAACATCTGCTGACAGGGTTCAGGTCTTAGTCAGATGCAATGGAGAAAGGAGGTTCAAGGACATGAAAGGACACAGGTATTCAAAGAAGTGAAAGAACTGGTATTTTGCAGTTGCAAAGATGCTGAGATTACAGGCATTAGACAAAGCATGTGGCTTGCAGCTATGTGAACATACTTAGCTTTGCAATGATCTTTGCCAGCAGTTCTCCTCCTAGACAGAGACTCCCTTTCTCAAAATGTAAATTTTAAGTCTGATTCTTCACAGTGTTAATTTCTCAGAGTGACTTCTCTTGAAGTTCTCTCAGTGTTTTCCTGAAATCCTGATCTCTCTTGTGCTTGCAGCTAATAAAGAGTCTCCTCTTCAGGTACCAGACAGAGGCATGCCCTGTGTGTGGACATGTCCAAAGCAGTGTGGTGCGGCAGGCAGAGCTCAGTCCCAGCTCAAGAACAAATGAACTGCATTTCTCCTGCTCTCCAGGTTTCTCCTCTGTATCATGGAGTTGCTGACTTTGACAAATACTAATGGCAAAAAAATACACAAAATGCCTGTAATAGGTAGGAAATGCCATGCCTGCATTTTGGATGTCTCTGGCTCTGTCCAGCTTTGGTAGGACTGTGTTAAGCACCAAGTATGCACACCCTCAAATCAACAGACCTTTTAACCTATTCCCAAGGAAGTGTACTCCAGACAATTATCAGTGGTAGGGGCTGCTCCTTGAACCGTGAAAAGCTGAAGTTCATAATCCTTTCAGGCAGAGAATAACATCTTCATGTCTGGAACTACTACTTGAGTACCTCCTCCCTTCCTCCCTCCTGACGCTGGGCATAGGGGAGTGCTGCCTGGTCCCCACTTTGTGGCTTTAAAGTTTCTGAGCTGGATATTAACCATTAAAAATGGCAGAGCTCTGGTCACGACACTCTGATTTATGGGAGTAAAAGATCTGACCCAGTGTGTATGGTTATTTTATTCTATTAAAACCATGCCTTTAAGAGTAGGTGCCTGTACATAAGGGCTGCCTGCAACTCTATCTGTCCCCTGAGGTCGGAGTCTTGCTGCTGCTGCTGTCCTCTGGAAGCAGAAAGTAGTAACAGCTTTTTAATCTGAATACAACCAGGTATAAAGATCATGCTGTTGAGAAACAACATATCACCTAACAGCGGTGCTGCTCGAAAAGGGTATTTTCAGTTTTATGGGAGTTTTTCTGCCAGAATGGAAGCATTAGAGCAGGTTCAGTAAGAAACCTAATACCAATAGTGAACAGTAGTAAATTATCTTTTAAGGGGTGAGATTTGGGGCTTAAGTAATACTTGTGAAGATACAGGCCTATGTTAATGTTACCAAAGCCAAGTTAATGGTCCAGGTGGTACAAAAGCAGCCCAGCTATACAGAACGGCAAGAGTATCGGATTCATTTATTGCTCATCACTATTAAAGAACTCATCCATTAAGCTACCAGGGACACAACACTTTCCCTCCAGTGCTTGTGGCTGGCTACCAGCTCCTAAAGTCAAGAATTTAACAAGGGGACACCAACACATGGATGTAGCCCCATGAACCCTCCAGTTCACGCCAACACAAATGTGGGCACTTGCTTCTCACATCACAGCTGTGTTAGGCTCTTGCTTCTGCTGGCAAAACCTTAACCCCAGAAAGGCTGGAGAACAGGGGGACAGGTGTGTGTGTTGAAATGCACAGCCCATTTCCTAAACCCTTTCCTCCTTCCCCTGGGACATCACCTGCAGTGGGAGGGTCTGGGGTATATGGAGACCTCTCCGAACTGCACCTTGGAGGTCCTCTGCTTTTTCATTTCTACTAAAAGTACAGGCAAGTTTGGTCGAAAAGTCTTTGCAGTGGGAGGGTCTGGGGACCCTGCAGTGGGAGGGTCTGGGGTATATGGAGACCTCTCCGAACTGCACCTTGGAGGTCCTCTGCTTTTTCATTTCTACTAAAAGTACAGGCAAGTTTGGTCGAAAAGTCTTTGCAAGTGTGAAATGTAATAACCAGGACCTGAAGGTTTCTAAATGCCATCCCGGAGGGAAGAAGGGCTGCTGGCTTTTCTTGGTGACTCCTTATTCCCTGACCACAGCATCCCTGCCAAGCCTCATCTAAGGTCAAACACATCTCCCCCACCAGTCTTTTTGTTTCACTTCTTTGTTATGCATATAGAGTGTTAACTACCTGATAATTTACTTCCTATATTCCACACACTTTGTCTTTACACAGGACTCACTTTGACAGTTGATGCAAACAGCTCCAATGAAATTCCAATACATCTATGGATTATTCACGGTGTTTTTAGGATGTGTTTGAACTCCAGTAGAAGAAAAATACAGGCTATTCTTCAAGAGTGACCCGCACTGGAGAGTAAGCCTTAACCTTTGTTCTCCTCATCTAAGGTATTAAATTAATTATGGAGAGCAAGATAAGTAGCTCTCAAGAACAATTTGTGTTTTAGTAACTTGCTTCATGTAACCTAAGACCTTATACTTGATCAGTGATGTTGCAGTGAATTTTTAATGTGTTCTGCACATGGATTTTTCTGAATTGCCACTTCAATTTGATTTTACTTTACAATGCTCAGTGTTGTATGCTTGTCGAGGTAGACTCACAGGACTGGAATTCCACTTGTAGTTTTGAAGCAGAAACAATATTGTTGAGACATTTTGCCTGTGGTAAGATTTTAAGTACTGTGACAAATGTTAAAATACTAACAAATGTAGGCAAAGTTGTAGGAACAAGGTTGAAAAATGTACTTCTTTTCCTCATGCTTCTCTTTTCTCTTGATCGATTACCAAAGCTTTTTGTGAATAAGAGATTAGATACAATTTCAAAAGTAGTATAGTCCTAAATATTCTGGGTGCCGCATCATTCATTTCAACAGTGTCCAGACACATCCTCCAGTCAATAGACTCACTGCAACATCATTGCTCCCGCACAGAAGGGAGCCTAGTGTGAGTAGCATGGGCTATGCTGTAAAGAACCAGAGGGAGCATTCTTGGTTCTTATTCAGATACGCAGACCATCTTTATTTGCCTGCACAGCCACGGCCACTGTCAAGATAGGTGCAAAAGACTAAATATTCCTAACTAAGCCAGAAGTTGTTATTAAAGCAGCAATAAGCACACATCATTTGGAAACTAAAAGTGATAACAGACACTATAGCAGCCGTGGAGAAATCCACATAAAACTCAGACAATACTTCAAGTACAATGGTCCAGGATAAGGGTGTTGACATTGTTCTTACAGGTAGAGTAGCTGATTAAACTGCCATTCCAGTTGATGAACAGGGAGGTGTTTTCTTGTTGAACATAATGCATGATGAATAGATGCTATAGTGCCTTTAAAAAAAGGTTTCCATGCAGCAAAAAACATACATGATGATTCAGTACCACCTCCTCTAAACTGGTTATCCTACTCATTGTTCCTACCTGGTTAGACTGGGTAAAGTCAGCAAGATACTTTATAGCCACTGCGGCTTTTATAATTCACTGTGGCCACTCTCCTTTTCTGATGTTTTCTCACATATATCTCACACTCCCTCAAAATCTTCCAAGGGTCATTGTTTCTCTGCCTTCCAGGTGAGAAGAGCAAGAGACTCCAGGAAGTTCACTGGAAACCCCGATATTGCTAATCTAATACAGAAGGTATTGAGATACATTGTGAGCATATCGTGCTCCAAAAGGGAGATATTGGGGCCCAGATTCATTCCACCTGACTCTTGATGCTGGTTTGTAACTGAGATGTCCAAGCTAGGAAGACAGTACCTCTATAAAACAGGGGCAGATACAGGCATTATTCTGGTCCTAGCAAGATGAAAAACTCACTGACCCGTAACACTAAGTAAAGAGCAAGCGCAGGGGTTCTACATACCTTTCTTTAGAAGTTTATGATCTCTGTTAAGAGGCTCGTGTTAGGGTCAGAGTACCCCCCAACCTGTGCTTTTTCTGCAGCCTCTCTCCCCACTCCTTACCCCACTCGCCTTCAAGGGCCTCTGCCCACAGAGAAGAGTCTGTGTCAGGAGGGATCCTGCAGTACACCCAACATCATCTTATTGTCACCCACAGGGAAATAAATCTGAGGGAGATGAGAACTACAGCAAATTAAACAGCTCTGCTTAGATGCCCTGTACTCAAGATGTAGCCTTTTTATTTCCAGAAGCATTTATTTTACTTCTGGGTTTTGTTTTTTTTTTTTGAGTATTGAATATTCTGTAACACCCAAGCTGTTTTAAACCTCTCTTCTAAAAAAAAAAAAATTAAATCTCCTGAGCTCTCTTGTTCTCTGAACAGTATTATATTGGATTATACTTCTCAGCAGGCGTTTTGACACATCTGCGTAAACGTCAATAAAATTAGAGCAATGAGGACCAATACAAGAAAATCAAGTTACTTATGCAATCGCTTAAATGTGGACTGAAGTGGGTTTTGTGCCTGTGTCTGGTTTGGGGTTTTTTTGATACATAGTTGTATAAGGTTGGTGATGTCTGTTCAATAACACTGCATTAATCCCATTTGGTGTCATCAACCATACTCTGCCTCCTGTCACAGCTCTCCCTGCCAGTTCAGAGATCTCTAATTAGAAATATGTATCAGAAAATACTTGGTTATTCTAGGTGCCAAATCAAAACAGACAAGTCACCCTGGCCAAAGTATTTATCTTATCTCTTCACCTTTCTGTTCATTGCAGATTGACTTGGGATCTGAAACAAACAAACACTAATTTTTGAACCAGTTTAACTCTTCAATGAGATATGCAATGTGGCTCTTTCGCAGTAGATACGCATGTGGCTCTACTAACTATTGTAACTGTGCCAAGTTTTCTGCTATTAGGTGTCAGCACTGTATATCTGATGCCGTGCATGGGGACAAAATATACTTCAGAGAATGAAGTTGTGAGCAAAAAGAGAAGCTGCCTCTTCTAAGCAAATGCAAGTGCTTGTGTACCATGTTCAAGATCTCAAGAACACTTCAAAATACTCTCTTCAGCACACATGCAAAGTATTCATTAAAGTGGTAAGTTTTACTGTGTCCATATAATATTTGTCTCCTAATATACAGAGACATGGGTCTCTATCATTAACAATAGACTTAATGAACTAAGCTCCCATGGTCTCTTTTCTACGAGTCATGAACTTCAGTTGTGCTGTGGTTTGAATTTCATATATCTGAATATCTCTGCATTGAATTTATAAGCAGCATTGTTCAGAGTATGTCTGGAAATGAATAGCAACAGAAAAACTGTTTGGATTACTAGAAAATGGGAAAAAGTTTCCTTGTAAATTTTGCTGCTACGCCATCATCCCTTATTGATTCAGGTGCTCCTTTTCAGGCTGCTAACTACTAAGGGCATCTTAAGTCCAGTTATTTGACTTCAAGCAATTGGTTGCCACAGAAACAGTGAAACATGGCTTTGGGCATCTTTTGGGCCAAATTTTACGTGAAAGTCTCAGTGGGAAAATTGTCATTGTGAGACAGCCAGGTTTTAAATCAAAGCCAAAGGATCTCAGATTAACAAAGGACTTGAGAGAGATGTGGCCGGCCTTGTCTCTTTTGATAACCAGGGACTTGTAACTAACAGAGGACTTGGGATTACCATGGATAAAGCAACAAAAACACATACAAGGGACCTTGGAAAGAAGACCTTAAAAGAGATAATATGTCAAAGCATCTCCAAACTAATGTAAGCAGGAAAGTGGTGGAGCATGATGCTTGTTTGCATGCTTATGGTGTTTTATTAGTGTAATTGTTAACCTATACGCAGACAGTTTCTGCTACGCATTGCACTGGCTTCTCCGTTAGTTCCCCAATATTACCGATAACAGAAGGAACAAAGGTGTTGTTTTTCATGTTTAAAAAACAAAACAAAACAAAAAACCCACTACCTTAACAGACTTGCTTTCTTAGTAAAAGAGATATACAGCTTCATGCAGGTTAGAGTCTCCTGAAATGCTGCTATATTTCAGTACATGTATGAGAGATAAAGGAGTTCACTCAGGGTGGGCTGAACAGACAGAACTGTAAGACAGAACTGTAAGAGTAGTTGGGAAGTTTTTTATGTATTACCAAAACTCTTTTAATACCCTCTTGCTTCTGCACCTGCAGGAAATACTCTGTCATCTGCCAAAAACCAAATTTCAAGGATTAGCTAATAACATTTTCCTTGAAAAAAAGAGCTGATTCTTAACCAGTATCACGAGTCTTTGAAGTCTTAGTAATCTATTTTCCCTGCCTGCTTTTAATGAGCCTTTGAATGTTACTCTGCAATTTCTTTTTTCTTTTTTCTTTCTTTTTTTTTTTTTTTATTTGGTGGGGGAGGGGAATATGCACTCACTTTTCTCTGAAGAATTTTTAAAAATCATTATTGCAAATAACTTTCACAGTGCCAGAACAGTAAGTTGTGCAGTATCCTTTGAGTGCATCTATGGCAAATACGTTACAGATTTGCTGGATTCTCCATCCCAGAGGTTCATGAGATGTAAAAGAAAATCACAGTTAACTCATATCTGAGTTTGGGTATCTTTTTCTCTTCATGTAGGCCAGCTATCAGCAGAGTTTCTTCTGATTCTTCTTGGTATCCTATTCTCTGCACTACTCTGTATTCTTTATGGGGTGACTACATGTGTCCCCATGCCATGGTTTCAACAGTATTTAGAAAATTATCACAGCTAACCCTAAACAGCTTTGGAACGTGTAACAGGTGAGCAATGGCAGCATGGGGCTCAGCTGTGAGTTTTGTGTTAGGATTTTACAGTGGGTTTTGCAGCAAAATTGTTGCTGATACTAAACCAAACTAGCAAGCTCACTTCAGCCCCTCCTGTGAGTGCAGACACAGACTGGCTTGTCTAGCCCAAGTTGCCACTGACCTTCCCTTATTTTACACTGGTACAGGTAGCACACTTGATCCAGTGGGTAACATTCAAGTCTCACCCACCACCAACCAGACATGACTTTCCCAAAGCCGGCAGCGACTCCTTGCCCCGACTCGCCGCCTGCTGCCAGGAATACGCTTGTTGGCACGTGCCGTGGTTGCACTGGCACAGCTGCCCACCTCACCTCTCCATAATAGGGAGGGCTCCATTCCTGACCCAGCCGGGTCACCTCCGAGATGCATCGCAGCAGCTGAGGGAGAGGGATCCATTGATGGGGATCTCAGCCTCACGAATCAAGGCTGCAGGCCTACGTGGGCGATGTGGACCTGACTCTGCGTTTGCGCTCTGAAGCACTAAGCTTCCCTCTGCACGCTGCTGTGCCCGGCAGCCCCAGCCGCCCTCCCCGCTACTGGGTGACCACAGCCACAGACTTGCTGTCGACGCCTCCAGACAAGAGAAAACAGGCCCTGGCCTGTGCAACTTCTTCATTAGTGCTGCTCAAAGCAATAATTAGATAATACGAGAGGGTTTTCCTCTTGCCAGCAGACAGAGTTAATGTAATGTACAAGATCTGAAGTAATAATTTTAAGTATATTGCAGCTCAGCTGTAAACAGGATAGGGCTGGGTTTTCTTCTGTTTATGAGGAACAGAGCGCATTAGGCAGAACACAGAATATATATAAAGGTTGGTAACTGTATAATAGCTCTGTTTATCCTTAAAATAAATGCAGACTCTAATGACATTCCGTTATTTAACGTGTTTCTGTATGTCTCTAAAACCCCAAAGATGCCTTTTCAGTTTCTCAACCATATTTTTCTGGTTTAAGAGCAGATGAGTAATTATGCTTGTGTAAACTTTGTTTTCCTTTGAAACAGTAATCACTTACTTTGTCAGACTTTTCCTATTATGGTGCATCTTCAGAACACTTAAAGTATTACTTGTTAGTTAAACAAAACAGGAAGCCAATTTGACTGGCCATGATGAGATCACAAGTGCTATCCAACTAAAAATTATTTATATCAGATGAAGATTCTTTTTAAAAGCTGGCTGGTGGCTCTGCTTCCAGCACTGGTACTGCCACACGTAGGAACTATTCAGCCTGCACAAAGGTAGGATCCAGCTTTTACTGCTGTATGGTAAGAGTTAAAATACTAATGTTTGGGGTACCTTTCCCTTCTGACGGTGGAGGGCTGGAAGCACTGCCAAGCCAGTGAGTGTAAAGCTACTCTTTTTATCTCCATTGTGGACAAAGATGTGGAAGAAGGAATTAGCCCACCTACTAAGTAACTATTTATTTTTTGTTATTTTGATTTATTTCAAAATCAAAGAGTTACTCTTGGCAGACAAACTTTGATTCATAATGGAAATCGTACAGCTGGAAAGAGTATGTGCAGGGTAGCATAAGCTTTTGCATCTACTTGCCCCAGTGGTCTTCAAACCTGATTTGCTCACTTTTTTGCTATTTTGGACCCATGGGTTTCTGATAAATTAATCTTCTGCCACACTGAGATGGAATATGACCTGCACACCATAGGCAAGAGCTTGAAGCACACTAACACTCTCTTCCTCACGAGTCTCAAAAGGTGAAACCAGCCTGATTCACTCTCGCTCCTCCTCTGCTGGAGTCCACATCAGCCAGACCAAGGGCTGGAGCTTGCCTAAAACCCCTGGGGAGTGGCAGGCACGAGGCACTGCAAGGAAAGCTGATGCCTGGACCTACCCTCCTCTCTCAGAACTGCAAAGCTAGCTTGCTCTCCAAGCAGCATCCAGGGCTGAGTGAGATAAGATCACACCACAACACAGAAAGGTACAGGCGAGGTGAACACCCACCCACCCAAACCAAAGTTCCTCCCCTCTGGGAGGAGCAGGGGGAAGTGTGGAGGCACTGACCTGGCCTGGCCTTTCCTGGAGTAACTCCTTCGTCAGCTCCTCACTGTAAGCATATGGGGTGGAAGTGGCATTTTCCTGGCATCGGCTCGGTGACATGAACCGCAAGCTGGATTGACACCAGAATACAGCAACTTTAAATACTTTCACATTTAGACAGTATGATGGAGTTAGGACACATTCAGCGGGCAGTCCACACATGCCAAATGATTCTGGGAAGTGTAATAACGTGTGTTGTTAATACTGAACAAATTATCATCTGTGGATGATGGGGTTTTCACCTTCTGTTCCCAATAAATCTTCTTTTCTCTACTCGAGTGTTGGTGCCACTGTCCTGATACGGGCAAAATGTCAGCAGAGGTCAGCTGAGTCCTGAATGAAGACTGCGGGCTTGGCTGGATGTGCACAAACCGCCTGATGCCAGCAGGCGAAATTAGAGAGAACAGTGAAAATATCCACAATGTGCAGGTTAAACCCCCACTGCTATCAAATCAAGTGTAATTAAGAAGTCAGAGCAACAAAGAGGGTGGATGGATCTCACATTGGAAGTAAAACATCTTCTTGCTCCCTTCTGTTTCCCTTGAGTAGACAGTTTATTTTTATCTGCCTCCTCTTTTATTGCGGTTTCTTAAGATATAACCACCTTTGTTAACTTTTTGTTGTCCTGAATGTTCCCGCTTGGGACTATGGAGATCGAATTAACCCCTTCTCTGCATAGGCTGGAGACAGGCTTCATTGCACTCCAGCTGAGGTCACTGGCAATTTTGCCCCAATAGAGCTTTCCTATATAAAACAGAGTCTGACTTTGGTTTGAGAGCTTTGTCATCTGATGAAGTACCCACCTGCCCTTTCCTAAAACAGGCCAGCACAGACCACGCAGTAGAGCCTAAATTCCCCAAAGTCCAGCGGGGAGCTGGAGGTTGCTCCACACCGCAGTTACTCTGCTCTGCTGTCTTCTGGTACGGAGTCTAGGAAAGGCATCCCAAATGTCTTCTGCATAACTCCCTTCTTCTGAGATGATAAATCGAGAATCAGTATTCTCTAGGATAATGGCATGGATACTTACACTCATCATACTAGAGAAGCTGGAAACATTTCATGTTTTTTTTGGCAGACCCTGAAGTTTGCCAGCAATTCCCAACCTCATTTTGATTTGATCTTGGATTTATTGTACATTCTTAACCATGATTATTTTAAAAGGTTTAAATGATAATGGTATTTAAATAGCTTTCTTTTTTTCTGCCTTGACAACTCCTAGTGCTAGCACTCAATGGGATGTATGAATGTGAAACTTATATTGCTATCAAAGCAAATTGCATCTTCAGGGGGATGCTCCAAGGAGGGTTTTTTCTGACTAGCAATGCCAGGTAGTAGTGATGGAAAACATTCAGTAGGTGTGCACGTAACATGAACTTGCTAGAGAGATAAGGAAGTTTCCTTATTAAAAGAGACATTTCTTACTAATAAAATTCAATTAGCATGTCAGCCTTGACTTCAGGCACATTCTAAAGGAAGTGTCAATTTAATAATCGCTTTTCAGTTTGAAATGTCATCCCTACTCTGATTACAAGTAAACTCTATAACAACTATAATTAAGAGAACTTGGAGAAAGGGAGTTCAGTTGCACTTTTAAAATTCTGTTTTGCCAGCACCGCAGCACCATGTGGAGTCCAATTATTCCTTTCGCTACAGGTACACACACTTTTGCAGGCCCTGCATGTTCGCCCCTTAAACCAGAGACTAAAACAGTGGGGCAATAGTTTCAGAGTGAAAGGTTTATGGTAATACAAATATTAACAACTACCAGAAAGAGCAGTAGCGGGCTGGATCAGAGTAAGCTGGTGACAGCACACGAGTACCTGAGGAAATCCAGTTGGACAGGAGAGAGAGATTAACACGAGGAATACTGACTGTTCTAATGCCTGGACACGTCCTCACCATGAGGTGAGGGAATCAGCTCTACTGAGAATTGTAAAATTCTCCTTCTAAAAGAGCAGTGAGGAAAAAGGGTGCCCAAGTCTGAAGGACAAAAGAAAATTCAGACTGCAGAGTGTTAGTGGTGATGGCAAAGGGGCAGCAACAGAGTATTTGTGAATATTGTGAGAGATCGCAGGGGTAGGGATGAACAGGGAATATTCACACCTGTACCTACCCATACCTATTTATGGAGCAGCTCCTAGAAGAGACTTGCAGTCTCTTGCATGCTTTATCAACACTTGTATAGCAGATTGTGCCAATAAAGTCGTATGGAAGCAGGAACTAGAAGTAAGAAGATGTGTGTCTCAGTACGTTAGAAGTGTTCTCTCTAAAGGCCAAATCACATTGAAGGACAAAATCACCTCTGTGTCCCAAACAGTAGAGTGTTTCGGTGAGCATAGGATTTATTGTCAAAAGCTGAATTAGGCAAAGCCATTCAAACCCAGGGACCCTCTTCAGCAAAAGCATTTCCCAGCTAAAATCCTGATATCCCATGTTTTGGACATGATCTTAACATGTTCACAGGGCTGAGAGTCCGAAATGAGCAGGTCCAGACTCACAGTGAACTGTCCTGACTGTGCTACTCCCCTGCCTGATGGGCTTTTACCTTTAATGTGGCCTTGGTCTGATCAATGAATGTCACTGCTGGGTCTAAGTGCAGAATGGCAGCTGAACCTTGAAGGGAGTTTCTGAACAAGGATAATTTTTGCTAGCCTAAGTGAGTACAGGTTTGGTAATGTTCTGTCTGTGACATCTTTGCTGAGAATAAATAAGCGATATACTTGGGGGGGCTAGCATCAGCAATGACAGATGACACATTATGGTCAAAAGGCCACAACTTCATTAATATGATGCCTAAAGGCATCCTCCTGACAGCTGTGGAAAGAGGAGGAAATGACAATAGCCTACAGCACTCATCAGCCTCTCCTCCCTTTCTAGCACTGCAGAACAAGACATACCGCAGCTGGTCAGGACAGACCTGCCAAACCAGGTGAGCTTGCCTAATCCCATCTCACTGTTTCCTGTAGCTCGCTGAAGCACAGAACCAGATTCCTTCTCATTTGCCAACGGTCCTGCCCTCCATCTCCATCAGCATGAATATTCCCTAGCTGGTGTTGCTGTAAAATCACACCTCAGCAAGGATACCAGCAGCAAATACATGCCAGGGGATGAGTACAGCTGTGGTATGGGGGTAGGAAGCTGCACAGCAGCTACTGGGGGTTATGACCAGATGCCTGCCTGCCACCAGCAGCACCAGTGAGAGGTCAAGCAGGACCTTCCTTGTACCCTTTTTGCCCACTCTTCCAACTCCATATTGTAGGTGTATTTGAAGCAAGCCATCGTGCAGCCTTTCATTGCCATGGGTGAAATCCAATGCCATCCACAGCAGCATCTCTATCTAAATTTACAGCAACCAAAGCAGGGAATACAGCTCAAGCACGTGCAAGAAAGCAGCACAGTCCAACACAGGGCTTTTCCGGCCATAAACAAATACATAAGGAATTGTTTCACATACTCATGTCTGTTCATGACTGATATTCTTTCTGACATGTCCAAATCTCTAAGGTCTGTAAGTGCTTCTTGAAATCTGTTGATGCGGAAGGTTGGTCCAGGCTGATGGGTTCACAAATTAATTCCCCGGGGAACACTCTTCAGGTTTAACTTCAGTCCAGGGAAGCTGTCCTCCCTGGGCTGCCCCTGCAGTCAGAGTGAAGGGACAGGCCCCTTTCAAGGGCACTTCAGAGCTGAGGCCCAACTTTAAGCGTTGAAAATCTCCCATGAAAGGATTTTTTTCCTCTCCTTTGTCTACAGAGGGAGCCTCCAGACACCCGTCCCCTGAGGCTGAGTTTAACCTTTGGGACTGCGCCCCACTTACTATGTCTGCTATTGAACAGACACACCAAGAGCAATCCTATAGGCAGCTGAGAAGCTGCTGAATTTGGATTTGCACTACCTGATACTATTGATGGAAAGCATATAGTAGCGGTGTGACTGGGGTGAGGCGTTACCTGACCTGCCAGCACCTACAATGACACGAGCTGTATTCTGCCCCAAGGAAGCTGCAATGTCATTTCCACCTGCATGGTGGAAAGTGCCAGTGCCCCACACCCAACCAGTGTATGGAGTCTGTTCTGTTTGCAATGAAAAACTAAGAAAAATGGCAACATCTACACTTACGGAGGGAAGAACAGAAATGCAACAAGATCTCCACAATGAAGATACGCTCCCTGTGGTGGAGATGCACAGTCTTGGCTGGGCCTGCCTCCTTTAAACATGTTCACTCACATGTGGCTTTGGTACTGTATGCATCTCATGTTGATACATACAATAGTCATGCAGTTCTCATGGGACTAGTAGTGTCCCCAAGGTGAGCCACACCTTTCCAAGCCTGGGACAAAAAGAGAGATATGGATCCCACAGTAATGTGGAGTAGTAATAACAGATTGGGAAAAGTAAAGGCAGAGCAAATGTTGGCTTCTGGTGGCTTTGCTGAGGACGAGTAGGTATACACTGTAAGAACCAAGGTGTTGTTTCCAAGGGAAGGAAGAGAGCTGTCCAGCTCCTGTCCTCCCTGAGTTGGTCAGACACTACATGCAACTGGGGGCCTGTGGTAAGGTGCAGTCTAAAATCCTGTCTCTTGCAGCTTTTACCTGTTATGAATGGCCCGATCCAGTGGCTCACTGGGGTGCCTGAGAGAGAGGCAGAAGATGTGTGGGAGCTTCCTTCTTCACAGGCAGCTCCTGCCCCTGCCTGGTGAGTGCTACAACCCTGCTTCCAACAGGTTTGACTCCTGTGGTCCTTTTCTTGTGATACCACACTGTTTTGGATGGCTGCTGCTCTTTCTGGAGTATTCAAACTTAACCACTCCCTCCCCCTTTATTTAAAGTGAAATATTAAAATACCTTTTGGTGGCTTATAAATAACGTGCCATGTCTCCCACAGGTGGGAAGAGCACTACAGTCCGTGCTAAAAGCCACTTTGCTGCAGAAGAAACTCAGGAGTACAAGCTACAAATGCCCCAGTGATTTTAACAGCAGCTCCCCTGGAGCCCAAGAAATATTTTTAGCAGTGCCTGAGCACTGCCCCCAGGTCTGTGTAGGCTCTCTGAGCCCTGCCCACTTCCACTGGGTTGCACCTGAACTTCAGTCCCCGCAGGGAGGTGTGGGGAGGTGTCACTGGGACTGGGGCAGGCAGCACAGGCTTCGTGCCCTCCTCCACCTCCGGGCACAGGGCTGGGGCTGCCCATCTCAAGCCGAGTTAGAGACTTGAGCTAAAGACCTGTACCAACTCCGCGCAGTGGCGTGTTCTTCCCAGAGCCATAGTGTGAAGGTACACAAGCTGTCCACGCCAAAAGCCAGCAATGGGGCCAGCAAAATTTATCAGCACAGACTTTGAACACTGCAAAAGGAACCATATCCACCCTCCGAACCTAAGCTCATCCCAGGAGCAGGTCACTGTGCCCTCAGAGCCTGGGGTGTGGGTACCACAGGGCTGATGGTGATGCTCTCTCCAGCATCAGTATTTGCGACTAAGACTGTTTGACCAAAGGTAATTGAAAGCTGCCTGTATGTGGTCATGTAATGACAGGCTGTGTTGCAACACACGTGTGCAAAAGATGACAAGTTAAGGCTGAGTGGGCAGACTTAAGCTAATGTTTCCTAGCTGTGGAATGCCTGCATTTGCAGCCGCCTGGCGCTTCTTTTACAGTAGCTCTTTCTGTGGCACCTGCTCTGCGGATTTACCAACAACAATTTACAGTTTACATTCAGATTTCATGCCTGCTCATTAGGCATGTTCAGTTTTCAGGAGTGTATGTAAGCAAGCTCAGATGTCTTGTATCAGAAACAGGGCTCCTTGTCTAACTGGAACCCAGTTTTCCCTGACTCCTCCTAAAAAGCCAGGTGCTCAAGTGCATCCACCTGACTTTGGAGGGTGCTGTAACCCCCGCAGTCCCCCAAGAGGTGACACCAGCGGGCAGGCACCGGCCTCCCACAGCAGTCAGGTTGTGCTGACTTGGGTTCCCTTTTGCGCCTCTCGGTGTCTTTCCCTTCTTCTTGCACCTGAGCAGTGGACCCTCCTGAGGGGAGATGGGCTGGAGTTGGGGGTGCAGAGGAAAAGAGTTGCACCGGCTGTCCCGCAGTCTGC
>NW_010101727.1:0-374 GCF_000699245.1 Pterocles gutturalis
CTGTTCTAAAAGGCCTATGGTCCTGGAGCGCACGCAGGGGGACAGGTTTCGGTTCGACCCCATCAGTGTCCCCAAGGGCTGGGGAGGGGACATGGGGACAGTGCCACACCAGTGGGGAGCCAGAGGGGGTCCCCCAGTGCCACCAGCACCGTGGCTGGCGCAGGGGGGCCCCCCGTGTCCTTGTCACAGCGGTGAGGATGTCCCCACGTGCTGCGGAGGGGAGATGTCCCCAAGGCCACCAGTGGTGGGGACATCGCCAGGCACTGCGTGGGGACACCTGGAGTGGTCCTGTCCCCATGGTGGGGGCAGTGGTGACACCCCCGTGGAGGTGGCCCAGGGGGACAGGGACACTCCGTGGGGCCACCTGGAGCGGG
>NW_010101727.1:431-792 GCF_000699245.1 Pterocles gutturalis
CCATGGGGACACTTGGAGTGGTCCTGTCCCCATGGTGGGGGCAGCGGTGACACCCCCGCGGGGGTGACCCGAGGGGATGGGGACACTCCATGGGACAGCACAGAGCAGGCGAATGTCACCTTGTCCCCAACGCCCCATGCCACCAGGATGTGGGTCACCCCAGGGGGGCTGGGACCCAAGGGGGACACCGGCTTTTGGGGTCCCCCCCCTGGGAGGACAGCGGTGTCCCCTAGGTGCCACCGGGGTGACCCCCAGGACCCCGCTGGGACACGTCCCCCTGGCTCAGCCACCCCCAGAGCTGGAGGCCACCGCGCTCGGCGGAGCAGGGGACAGCGGCGGGGGGACACGGGGTGGCAGCGGG
>NW_010101728.1:0-18093 GCF_000699245.1 Pterocles gutturalis
AATACTAACTCTCATCAGCTTCCACTTAGAAGTGTCGTTCTTGTATTTCAAGAACTGGAACAAAGCATGTTGCCAGAGCAGACAACCAGGCATTTCAGAAATGTTCATTATGTTAATCTTTTGCAAAGTTTGAGTACTCAGCTTTAATAAACTGATTTTCCAGATGTGTTTAGCAGTCTCCACTCAAAGGTACTAATTAAATTGTCATCAACTTCAAAAATCTAACAGAACTCCCCCAGCGACGGGCAAAGAGAAATCAAATGATTCAAGACTTCTGAAAAAAAAATAGGTCTATAAAAATAATTGAAATAGATTATCCAGTTTAATTTTGAAATAAGTTTTCAGCTTTCAATTAGTATTTTGCTGATGAATTCCTAAAAATCTGCCAGGTATGCTGCTGACCCTGCTCCAAAGAGCCCTGTTCCCAGCTGAGCAGAACGTGCATCCGCTCCCCTGAACACCTGCCCTTTAAAATGGGGATGGTGAGCAGTGGTCACAAGGTAAAGGTCCAAACCTGGACTCTGAGGCTGTGCGTGCAGGATATGGGCTGACGTATTACCACCTGGCACGGGTCTACATTTGCGTAGTGCTAAGTGAATCCTCGGCAGGAATTGACGGGAGTACTGGCCCCTGGGAAGCTTGTGGGGATGCTGAGCCAGAGCCGGCACTAACATGAAATCAGAGCTCCAGCTTCACGCTGTCTGCTGCCAAGCATCGCTGTGGGAGGGCGGTGGATTTGTGCCTCGGTGTGAAAGTCAGCTTCATGACAGAAGCCAAGTAACTAAGCAGAGAAGAAAGCTAGCTGAAGACTATCAAACCAAAGCTCTGTGTGTGTGTGTGTTTGTTTTTAATAGAAAGAGATAGCAGCAGGAGACAAATGACCCATTAATCTGTGCAAAAGCAGGGCCAGTGTTTATAAGGACCTGCCCCATTGTAAATTCAGATGTAGAAGTTTTCAGTGAGCCCTGCAATCTGCTTATGACACAGAAGTGAGAAACAACTAAGGCTCTTTGAGGTCCTTTTAGTATGTTCATAAAGAAGAATAAGTGACTGTATGTCTCTTCTCCCAGATTTGTTGATAAAACTGAAATCAAAACTTGTCCCTAAGTTTTGAATTATATTTGATGTATTCCTCCTGAACTTTCCTGCTACCATTTGTTTGAGACAAACTACTGAGACTAACAGGAGACTTTCAGAAACCTGGAATTTGCTCATTTAGACTAAAATGTGAGCTTTATTCTCATTTAGGAAAAGTGAATTAGAAAATACTGCACCGCATTGTGTTTCATGCCATATCAATCCCTTGTGCCTAATTACTGAAGAGATTTTATGCAAGGATGTGACTTTTCACTTTTTTAGAGTTCATTCACTTGTGCTGCTTTTCCATTGTGTGAAATCAGTCTCTAGCTGCAAAAAACATAACCGTTATTTTTCACATGTGTTCTTGAACACTTGAACATTTGTCCATGTTTTTAGTATCTCTACAGAATCCATATTAATTTGCTTGTTTTCCCTTTGGAATGATTGTGCCTTGTTATACCAGTTCCAGGTGGGTGCATTATTCAGTAACTAAAGTAATGAAGACTTTAGAAACATCTTGATGACATTACCCTGCCCTGTCACCTCTGTTATGTCTCATTCCCATTAATCCACCCGTCACAATGTCTGCTCCCTGTTTGCACCATCTCTTCTCAAGTCCCTCATTACAGCTGCTTCTTAAACACCTTCCTTTCTACATTTGAAGACATTTGGGGCAATGTCTGTTCCCTGTTTGCACCATTTCTTCTTCTCAAGTCCCTCATTACAGCTGCTTCTTAAACACCTTCCTTTCTACATTTGAAGACATTTGGGGATGGCACCATAACGTAATGGTTCTTTGGTCTCCTTCTCTGAGATACAGGCTATTTAAACAGCATGTCCTTTGGAACTCAGAGCTTTTTCTTGCATTCACTGGACTTCAGTAATGTGAAATGTTGGCTCGTAATAGCCTGTTTTCCAGATCTGTGCCTCAAATTATTTCTACGCAAAATACTTTCACAAAGTTCAAACCTCACCAAACAGATCTGCATCCCAGGCTCCATGCTTCCAGAAGTGCTCTCATGATGTATCAAATAGTCATCTGTTGTAAAGGTGCAGTCTTACAGCATCTTGTAATAATATATCACTGCAGCCTCATTGCTTAGTTGGTGTAATACATCATCATAACCGTGTCAGACAAGAAACAATGTGCTTTAAGCAGCCTTCTATCATACGTGTTATTAAAATGAGATTTTTGACATTGTAGTGATATGGTGGAAAATATTCACGGTGAGTTCTCTGTATATCACTGAAATCATTATTAATGCTGATGGTGATGTCATTTGTTGTAATCTAAGAAGCAACAATTCAGGTTCCAGCCCAATTTGTTGAAAATATTCTATTTTGCCCAGGTCATTTTGTTGTTTTTTATTTATTTAGTGCTACTATTGGGTTTCATTTTTTTCAGCGAAGTCTTATAAGCAAAACAGCAAAAAAAAGAGTATTTCTTTATATTTATGACTGCAGTTTTAGAACATTTTTCTTTCCAAGCTTGAGTAGAAAATTAGAGTATTTCTTTGTATTTATGACTGCAGTTTTAGAATATTTTTCTTTCCAAGCTTGAGTAGAAAATTATATCAAAGGAAACTTTTCGTTTGGGTTGCTAAAGAAACAAGGACTTAAGTGATTATGCTGTCTGCTGTTTTTATCGTGCTGCCTCCTCTCTGGTTTCCCACACTAGTAGTGTGTTAATCTCCTGGCCCATGTGTTATGTATCTGCATGCTTCATGAGAGTGAGAAGCCAGATAGAAGAGGAAGATACAGCTTAATGCCCTAACTGAAGGACAAATTGCCACATGAATTTAACCCCATCTCTAGAGAGCAAAGGTCACAGGAAAACAGGTTTCCTAACTCCTGCAGCTTGTGGAATTACTTTTGAAGTAGAAACATAAGAGTTCCTCAGGTGGCATTTTTGGGCAAATCCTGAGTGTACTGTCCACAGCTATTAATTTTTTAGCTTTCAGCTTCCTGCTAAAGGTTCATTCAAATACTTGCTTTGAAACCCAATTCCATTATCAATTACCAAAATGCCAATACATGGGTTCATGGAACCTTCTGTCACAATAAATCACTAAGTGACTCTTTTGAAAATGCTTTTAATGAAGGGGCTCACATGTAGTTGCTGTCACTTAACATGCTGTCTCCTTTTAATATGTTGACCTAGATCAGCAGTTTAAAGATAATGGTTTTCCTCATGTACAACATCAATCTGAGTGGGTTTGATGTTTCCAGTGGAATGGTATTTCTTTTCTGGCAGTAAATTGGGACATAGATTTCATTTGGATCTGGTGTTCAAAGTTTCATAATCCCAGGATGTTTTTATAATTGTAATTATTATTATTATCCTGTTATCTTTAATATATTTTGCCTGAGAGGTGTGGAAAATTGTTTTCAAACACTTCCAAAATAAAAGCTGAAGCAAGGTATAGATGCACAATTTTCTTCCTTTTGGGTTTGTTTTTTTAAAAATAATTATTCTCAAAATAACTGTATTAAAAATGGAGATAAATGGAAGAAAATGTTTTAGATCTAAAAGAAGGCAGATAGATATGAAGATACCATCTCTGTATTGAACATGCAATGGCCTGGGTGGTATAATTGCTGTGAGATGAAGCAGGCTTTTACAGGTTGGTATTCACCATTGTTTGGGTAGCAGGGCTAAATAACATCATATCTGAAAGTCCAGAACTATGTGTATTGGCTTCATAATGTGCTCTGTTCTTACAAAGGAATTTATTTGAGATTTAGTAGTTTATTTTAGTTAAGGCTTTATAAGGAACTTAAAAACCCTCCAACAATCCACAAGCCTCTTAATTGCACTCGATAAATGACTCATTCATCCAGCATTAATTCATACATAGTATATCAACCTCTAATTTCTGTTTGATTTTAGTTATAATACTCCTTGGGCTTATTTCCTCACAATTTAAAAGTGACAGTTGCATTAACTTAATAACCTTTACCGAATAAATGAGTGAATAAATGAGAAAGCAGCAATGCCTTTAATAAATGTTGTTCATAAAATAGAATTGTTACAGGATACTTAATTAGAAATATTGTGTGGTCAAAGTAAGAATAGAAATGAGTGAGACAGATAATGTTTCCTTGCTGGTAACAACATCTCAAATGCTCACAATAATCGTAATAATTCTTGTTATAACTGCCTAGGCATGCTGCATGCTTTGTAGCAATGTTTGCACTTTGCCTAACTTACAAATTCAGAAACTGGTGGATGTGTTGAAGATATAATGTGTAGTGTTTTATTAGTACTGTATTTGCTAGGAGAGTCAAAGATGTTGCTATGAACCTGACAATCCTTTGCCAAAATCTTGGCCATTCTACATGGACAGGAAATTTCTTTAGAAAGGTCTTCATCTGGAGGGGTTTTTAATTTTTTTTGTTTTAGAAACCAGTGTAGAAGCCTCGTATATTTGCCAAGCAATATTCATGTTTCATAGTGGCATAAAGTAGATATTACTTGCACAAATGGGCTTTCTAGGTGAATATTTCTTAATGAGATTTAATGAAGACATTGAATGAGGAGAAGAGCATTTAGTATTTGGGAGAAAAGCAATGACAAAGATGAAATAGCAAAAGGAAAAGAAATGCTGACCAGTGAGGGAGTTGATAAACCAGCGCTTGGGATCAGCACAGCATTTAACAAGAGAATTGGGAAGGAATCAAAACAGAGTTTTAGAAGGGTCTTGTTTAGTTGCTGAGGTGCAGCATTCTGAATGTGTGTTTATAGATTTATTTTTTTCATCTTTATTTCTGCATGTGTAGATTTGCCCATTCAATCAGATACTCTGCTTGCATACAATAAATGGTAGAAAATCTCTGTGTGAGTTGCTATTAGTGAACTCAGTGAGGGGATAGAACTTAATTGTAACAAATCTTTGGTAGATTTCTTTACAAATTTATTATAAATTATATATTTATTCATATTTAAATGCATCTATTCACTGCTGAGTTGGCCCAGAACTTGAAGGACATTGATGTTGTGTTCTTAGAAGTGCCACTGACTGTGCTAACGATTACAGTATTTCATGAGCCATCATGATGTTTTCTGCTTTGTAAAATTTGTAGTCCAAATATTTAGGTCCCAATGAGCACCATAACACTGCTGATTGGTTTGTTAAAAATCTGTAGTATTGCTTGGCTCAACTGTGTGAAAGAAACATAAAAATACCTCAAGTTCAACATTTTGTTAAAGGGAAGCGTCAAAAGAAGAAAAAGATTTACATTACTGTATGGAACTGTTCCCCCAACTTAATGACTATGCATAAAATAAAAAATAAACAAGATGTAATTAAACAGTAATAAAATGTATAAATGAATTTCTAGAGAAGCCAGTTTTCACATTGTATGTCTAGCCACTGATTATAAAGAAATTCTGAAAAATTAATCTTGTAAACAAATCCTGATACAAATACATGAGGTGAACATGAGACAGTCACATCTACCCTTTCCCCCTGTTTTCAGTCTGAAAGATCTGAAAAATCAAAGATCCTTCCCCTTTGTTGCAGTATAGTGTATGATCTGAACCAGGGAAAAGTCTATGCTGCTGCGCACAGACATCTCCATTCAAGTTTTCAGAAGGTGCATTGTTCTCCATAGACCACAAAATAGAAATAATTTTTTTTAGCTGAGAGGCTCAAGTAGAATTGCCAGCCAGTATTAGTAAAGTAAATCTCAGCAAGGATAGATTTTGTTCAGACATAGCTTATGAAAGGAAAACCAAACCACCTACAGCAAGCAATACTGAGAAAAAGGAAAATATTGATGCCACAATGTAAGAGCAGAAAGCCTTAAAAATCAAAGACAAGACAGCTTAGTGCATCTGCTACAAACTCTGTTACAGCAATCTCAGATAGCTCAGACCTGTGTGCTCCTGCACAGCAACTAGAACTGGAAAATCCTGCTGTGAGTAATGAAGCCAGTATATGGACTGTAGTATTTTACAAAATCAGTCTCTTATATATGTGGTCAGAATAAACTGCAGGAAAAAGACCTTTTGATTAAAAACTAAAAAAAAAAAAAAAATATTTGCAGTGAAAATTCTTTAATCTGTGGGAATGTAAAATATTCTAGGAGTTACAAGTGAAAAAAACAATCTAGCTCTAGAAAAAGGGAAAATACTTTATTTGTCAAAAGAAAATGTAGTCACAACTTAAGACTAGTCTTCAAGGAGTATCGGTGACTCCCTTTATGTGCTCTGAGAGTAGGTGGTATGCCTCTGACAGATAATAAAAGAGAGGGGATTTCTCCACAGAATTTCTTTAGTTAATTTTTTTTTTGAAGAAGCAATTAATAATGAGCAGTACAGAAGTTCCAGTCCAGAGCAGGTACTCTGTACAGCACTATATAAATGAGGCTAGTCCACTCAAGATTTTTTGTATGTTATGTCTGTTTTCCTATAGAAGGTGATTAAAAGTGTACAAATGAAATGTACCACCGAGCACTATACAAATGAGGCTAGTCCACTCATGGTTTTTTTGTATGTTATGTCTGTTTTCCTATAGAAGGTGATTAAAAGTGTACAAATGAAATGTACCACCGGTAAATAATTTGAATACACTGGGCTTCAGGCCTTAATAGTATATCCTTACATGATAAAGCAAATCTGTATGATAACCGTAGGGGTGACATGATAAAGCATACTGATGTTACCGTGCTTGTAATGTCCACTGCGTTTGCACAGTTGACGGATGTAGGATAAAATATCAGAAGGAAAAAGCATTTATAAAGAAAATACTTTTCTGTGATTTCCCTACGTTTATTTTAGAAAATATTACTACAGTATAACTGCCAAAATTTGTATTTATTGAAACCCCTATTTATTTCCAGATATGGGACCTCATTAAGCTAATAGTATACTATTATGTAAATGTATTTTCTATAAATGTCTAGTATCTGTAAGTAGTTTAGTCTCTATGTCCCTAATGTAATACATCAAACAATAACTCATTTGTCAAACAGAGACAGTTCATTAGTATTCAGCAATCATTTGGACAGAATAAAACAGCAACAGTATAAAAATTGATGTTGCAAAACTTAACAAATGAGGGAATAAGGAAAGTGTGATTCAGGAAATTGCAGGCCTGCCCCCAAGGGCCATTTTTAGGTCACTTGTCTGCATTTTAATATTACAGTTGTTTTAGAGAGAGTCTCCGAGTTACTAGGTTGGGAGGGAAGCCAATTTGCAGCCATGACATCAATATCCAGGGGGTTCAATAAATGGGAACATAACAACGCTTGGGACAGTCAGGGTGAAAAGGTGTAACACCACCAACTACGGTCTTGTAACTCAGTCTTGCAGTTAAATTACCAAATGACATAAATCTTAACTTTTAACATGTTTAAATACTAGGAAATTTGTCCTTGAAATCTCTTTCCTTTTAAGATGGGGAAAGAAGTAGGTACATGTCTAGATGACTTAAATTATAGTACATCTTGCATTCCTTTTAAAATTCAGTTACTGTGTAGATGTGTTTGTCTACCTCTGGGCGAGTTTTATAAGATGCCAGCTTCACAGTTTGATGTTAGCCATTCTGCACAGATACTAGCCATGTATAATTGTCAGGTTCTTGCATGGTGTTTTGCTTCTTCTCAAACTAGCACTTTCTTTTCTTCTCAGATGCGTGAGTCTGTGTTACACTGGTGTGCATTATCTGAATTGCAGAGATATTGAGTTTTTACTGATTTAGTTAAAAGAGGCATTTAAAAGGGAGATTTCAAAATAGCTGAAAGTACCTTGTTTCTCATCACTGAATCTCTTTTATAGGAAGAGATTGAAAGACGTTGTGTATGGCCTTTAAATACCTTACTAGGCAAAGATGCACTTTCTTCTCTGACTCACAGAGAATGTCAGCAGCAGATTTTGTGAATCTGTTCATATTTCTACGTATTGTTCATCTCAGGTCAGAGAACAGCACGGGAGTCAAGTACTCTTGTTTGGCTGTTTCGGCTGCTCTCATTGTATGTTGGAAAGAAATGGGTATGTTCTAAAACAATCCATTGGTTTTGACATGCAATTTGTGCACATTTTAATTTTAATTGGGTTTTTTACCTGAAAATAAATGAAGCAGATAGATAGGTACCCAGGTACTGAGGGGTAGTTTTCCTATTCCTTGATCCACATGTCTCTCTTGTCAGGCTTATTCATGAGGATAAGCCTGTTCATTCGATTCAATATTCTGTTATTTGCCTCTTAAAAGCACTGTAACCTTCATTCATCAAGTCTAAGATTAGCCATCTATGGCTTTTCCAAAAATATCGAGAGCTACACAGTTGCTGTTGAATCAGAATTAGAATGAAACCTTCTTATAATGCTTTCTCTTTTATATTCAGCACCTTCATTTCCATCTTTCACAGCTAAATCGGGTTATTTAGATTACAGCAAGGTCTGAACCAACTCAGATGAACAAAATTATCTACAGACCCTATTTACATTTCTTTAATGAAACACTACTTTGCCTTTGTATTAAAAAAAGATTTTTTTTTTATAAAAAACCAAAAACCTGAGTGTGATAAGCATAAAACTATTGTGAAGCAAAGATAAGTTTAAAAGTGAAGCTAGTTTTTGAATAAAAGAAAAAAACATTATGCTCTCAGAGCATGATGTAGATGACAGTTAATTAAATGACATGTTACTGTGGTCATTTTATATAAAATTCAGAAGATAACAGTTCCTCAGTGGTATTTGAAATACTTATTCTGATGACTGAAAATTATGTTCACCAATTCAAACTGCAGCTGTGATAAACATTTGTAAACATCAGGCTTGTTTTAAAAAGTAAACAATATATGTGCATCTGAAATCTGATATACAACGTATGTTCTCATAAAGAAGCTGTGGTGCAAACCAGCCCCTTCCCTTGGAGCACTGGGACAGCAGGAGCTGTGGGGTGACGCCAGCTCTGCTGCTCACACATCTCAAGTTGCTGAGAGGAAGGCGCTGTGAGAAGTGCCTTGCGATGGAGCCCTCCATTTAGGATATGTCAGATCTCTTTATTGTATTTTCAAAGTGCAAAATAAGCCAGGACCTGTTGGTTTTGTTGGTTTTTTTTGTTTGGGTTTGGTTTTTTTTTGTTTTGTTTTGTTTTTTTTTTTTTTAACACAACTGTGGAAGTGGAGCACAAATCTGAATCAACAATATTTCATTGGCTGGTAGATGGTAGCCAAAATACGGCCCTTTGGTATTGTCTTTAGCGACAATAACTTCCTTCCCATGTGTGGAACACCTACAGAATGAATTTTAAATGAGGCCGTCATTCTTTTTCATGAGAAGTGAATATTATCTGTCTGTGCATGAAGAAGGAGATCCTACAGCTCAGGCTCTAAGTCTGTCCAACCTCTAGTCGCCTGCTGAAAAAGATGTACCTGCCCAGTCAATGTCTAAAACCAGGAAAAAATTTAATTTCCTTTAGCCCATTCTTTTAATTATGCAGTTAATCGACAGAGTAGGAGGTTTCTGATATTGTGAAAATGCGACATTAAAATATTTGACATGTGAAAAATAACCTGCCATTTACAAGGTAGTTTAAAAAACAGTTCATAACAGATGCTATATAGTGATACTCTTTTCCAAATGTCGTCTCTCTGCTGTCATGCTCACTGTGCTGCTTTGGTGAGCAAACAAGAAATGCTACAAGTGCAGCTGATGAGCAGGCAGAGATCATGCATCAATGAGACCAAAGCAGTATTTATCTTTGGGTTCATACAATACTGAAAAATTAAAATCTAGCCTCATAAATAACGGTTTGAGAGGTAATGAGTCATTCATGGCAGTCTGCTAATGACTGGCTGTGCAGCTATCAGGTCTGGATTTACAGAAGGCCCTAGGATAGCCATGCTAATAATTTTTTTTAATTATAACCTGAAATGTCTCTTAAAGGCAATATTTGATTGAATTGTCTGTATTATCCCTTGTTATTGTCATTTTAGAACCTCTGGGTTTTTAAGGTTTTCTTTTTTCTTCATTTCAACAGACCTCAATGTAAGTCTCTTACAACAATCTCAAAGATTTTACAAACACATATTATTAATAAATGATAGGTATATTGTTTTATACCAGTAGACATCAAAATAATCCTTAGAAGAAGGAATTGTAATCCTCATCTCTTGTGTGGGAAAAATGAGGCTTGGAGCAATGATCTGTGTCAAGCTAAGAGGAAAGGATGCAGCTGACAAACCCAGAGAGGCTTGCAACCTGCTGCTGGAGAGATGCTTTGTCTCCTAACATGCTCAAGCACTGCCCCTGAATAGCTACTTATTTCTCAGTCTTATACTAGATGAAACAATACACAAGAGGAAAAATCAAAATCAGTCCATGTATAGGGAGGCAGACAGCTTGCACTTGCTATACGAGGTAAGAATTTAGCCCTAGTTTGTCTGTTGATAAAAACAAGATTAAAACTTGGAGGTACTGGCCTCCTCTTTGGGGTGATTTTTCTTGCATTGCAGTAAGGGGATTAGTACATATGCTGGATTTTGGGATGTTTTTTATATTGTGTTGTTGAAGCTCCTTGTGTGGTCAAGTTATGTGACCAGTTCAGAGTTCCTGTAAAAGCCATTGCTGCCTTTAACCCAAGGGATTATTGCTTAATCACACCAAGACTGAATTTGGTCTGCACAGAAAAATGGTCCTTGTTTCTGTAGGTTGCAAAATAAGGCACGTATTTACCTAGGACTGAAGTCCAAGAGGAGCAACCAGGTTATGACGCAGGGGAGAAATTACTAATTAAAACTATAGAACTATAGCACAGGCTGGAAATACATCTGGTAACAATTTTGACCTTCATCTAATTGAGTCCAAGCACTCAAGTCTGCACTGGGTTCTTCAGAAGAGACTTTAACAGTCCTTCTCTGAAGGCTTACCAAGCCATGAAAATAAGGAGGTAAAAAGAAGTACCCCCATGCTAAAACCCCGGTTTGTTCACATTTTGGCATCATTACTTGTCTATATGACAATACTAGGTGCTTTACAGACATGCAGTGTCATTATGAAGGAAGGCTTTGTCAAACTTTGATTCTTCAGATTTGTTCACCTTTTGGCATCATTACTTGTCTATATGACTATCAAAGATGTACTAGGTGCTTTACAGACATGCAGTGTCATTATGAAGGAAGGCTTTGTCAAACTTTGATTCTTCAGATGTTTCACGTATGAAAACTAGCAAATACCAGCCTACTTCAACCATGAAACAGCTTGCCTTTTTTTTTTATTTTTTTTTTTCTTTGTAGCTAAATTGTCCAGAATCTGGATTAATGCTCTATAACCTCCAGGAACAATGCCTCTTTGGAGCTACCTGGCTGCCTGGCAGACACAGAAAGCGCCTCTCTACCTTGAATGACAGATGATTCTCTTTTAGAGCCAGTGAAGTTCAAGCAATTGCTACTCTAAATTAATACAGAGAGCTAGTAAATGGGAGCTGATGGTCATGCAGATGAAGGCAGGAGGCCCAAAATGGAAAACTGTAATTTTTCTATGGAAATGATTCAGTTGCCCTAGTCAGGCTTTGTGGATGCAGAGCTATCCGAGTTCTGCTACATCTCCTCAGCTGAAGCCCGCAGAAAGAATAGGAGTTCTGAGCTGGTCATGTTTACAGACTTTCATCTGATAGAGCTTGGTGCATTACCAGCCTCCAACTTTCCAAATCTTGAATTTCCTGGCTGGTCAACTATTAAAATGCAGATTAGCTAAACTTCAAACAGATTTATTGCAGATGGCTCCTGCAAAATCCTTCTGGATTACCTGCCTCCGGACATCATTTCCTACTCTGTAGGGGTTCATTAAGGACAGATTTAAATGTGTTAGCTGGGAAAAGGCCAGCAGGAAGAGTATATTGAATATTATTCATATTATTATGCTTGATCCTAGTGATACAGGCTTACCTTTTAGGAACTCTTGAGTTTCTCATTTCAAATAACGAATAAGACATGCAAGCATGCCTCATGTATCATGGCTTTGTTTAAGGGTGCATTTCATAACCTTTGAGTTGTTTGTGGCAAAGAAAGTAGCCTGTGCTGAGAGTGCAGAGAGAAAAAACAGTAGCTGCAATGCATACCACTCTTGGTTCTCAGCTGCAGCAACTCTCTTTTTTCCTCTGAGGAGAGTCTTGAGATTCAAAACATAGCCATGAAGCATTTTGCTTTGCTTCTGCCATCTAACCCATTTTAAAATACAATTACCCTGGGGTTTGATCTAAGGTTTATTTCATTATGCTTATAAAAACAAAAATAGCGATGTTTAGACTTACACGATTCACTAGTTGTACTGCCACTTAGTTTTTTTAAAAATTGGCTCCAAAGCTCTTTTTTTTTTTTTTTTGAGATGTATTTAATCTAAATTTATGCAAGAGCAGTGTAATGACTTCTCCTTCAGACTACAAGGGGTTTTTAATCACTTTCAACATTTAGCCCCTGATTGGGCAAAGCACTTAAATCTAAAGTACTTGGGTACTCAAACTACTCGCTGAATCAGGTCTGAGGACTAAATGCTGAGTTCTCGGCTGCCTCAGGTTTTTAAACAAAGTGGAAGTGCAGCCCTGTGAACAGGCATCATCTTGAAGCTATTTAGCAGATATGCAGTAAATTGGAGCCCTCGATGGGGCTGGCAGCACCATCTGAGCCCCAGAAGCCAGGGGCTTTCTTGAGCTCAGCTCTCTCCCTGCCTGTGTGCCACTTCAATGGCACACTCCTGCCTCTAGATTTTATTCTGTACGTACACAGGCAAAATACAGAGGTCCTCCTAAGCTGTTTGAAAACACTTTCCACTTCAGATCTCTAAATGTCTTATTATCGCAAATAAGAAATTTAGAATATTTTGATAGTGTCAAGCACAGAGTCCAACTACTCTTCGTAGGATCCTGATCCAATTCACTTTCACTTTGGTGGGTACTGAAGCCAGTTTCAAAGTCTACCTATTTCCACGCTGAAGAAGGATATTTCATTGACAAGGACTTGCCAGAAAAAGCTGCCAAGCACTGAGGAGTGTTCAGCCCTTTGGACTGTAGACACTTCTCTATGAGCTGGCTATAGTCTAACGGATACATTTCAAATATTGAACCCTGGCCTCCACTGATGAAAATTTAGTGCATTAGAGAGTGACACCAGTTTGTTCCTTTGACTAGCACTGACCCTCACACCTGCTTCAACAGTTTTGGATTCAGTTGCTATGTGCTGGAAACCACATTTTCGACCATGTTTCCTTCTAAAATGTGCTCCTCCACTCATGCGAACAGATGTTTTTGCAGCTACACTTGTGCAGGTTAACAACCACTGTAGTAAAGTGCATGTGGGTTTTAGAGTTTATCCCCTTGAGCTTTTATAAATGCTCTTTTCAGGCTCTAATAGCATTGCTGATGTGCGTGTGCAGGTGTCAGTCGTGTTGAAGTACGCTTGCAGGCATTCGTGGCTGCACAGGATTGATGAACATGGCAACTGGGGGTTGAATAGCAGGTGCTGAAAAGCTACCCTTTTTTTATTTTGTTTTTTAGTTTTCTAAAGCTCTTTAACTGACTGGAGAACTATTCAATTGTATTACAAATACAGCTATTTTTCGTAGCATTATAAGCATAAGTATGATGATTGCAGTTTTAATCTGTCATGTATTTGATCTCACAAAAAAAGAAAATTTTTATTAGAGGCGTTTTCTAATAATGCATACTTAATTCAAAATTCCTGCAAACAGGAGTTATTTGCCAAATTCTAACTGGTAAACAGCATGAATGCTTCATATGCTGCTGTAGCCACTTTCAACAGATGCTGCCAAGGTACATAATGCATCAAAGTTTGCACTGAAAAAGGAAAATCAGTCAGTTCAGATACTGTTTCAGCCTGAAGTTTGTTTTTGCGCTTGGATGTTTGCTTGCTTTCTGAAAAGGTTGGGAGGCATTTCCTCTCCTGATTTGGGAAAATTTACATAACTGAGCCTTTCCCTGATGGTTACATGACCGCTGGAGAGCCCAAGATCTCTGTTAATTTACTTTCAGTGAATGAAGAACAGTAAATGTATAAATGTCAGTAGGAATGGACAAGAGCTACTAAGCAGAGTAAAAGCTGGTAACTTGGTCCACTTAACATAATGGGTTGAGTTAATTTTGTTGTCTCTGGAAATATAGGGAGGCATGAAGGGGAGGTTTTCTAGGTGGCAGTTCATGACAGAAAATGCAAAATTCTTCAGAAAAGCCCGACCCTTGCTTCTAAGGCCTTATTGAAATCACATCAACATCCTTTTTAAAAAATGTGTTTTTCTAGAGAGCTATACAGAGATCTGAAGCATATTGTGCACTCGCATTCCAGGTTCTCTAACCTTCTGCAATAATTGGCAGCCAGTCTGCTTCAAGGGTGGAATCTATAAAGCAGAGAAAGCCTTCCATATGCTGCCCTTTTAAGGAAAGTCTTCTCATTACTGGAAGGCAGGAGCACACTGATGGTAAAATACTGTAAGGATCATTTCTCAATCATGCTATCAGCAAAACTGCAGAGACACAGAACTAGAGAAATTAGACAGGGAAAAGCTCTATTTTTCTTTTTCATCTCCCTGTTTCCACCAATGCAAAAGTTTCTGGTGCTTTATGTCTCTTAGTTTTAAAAGTTCAGAGCAGTGAGGTATGCCACCATTTCTCTCAGGAGATTTCCCTCATTTTTTTGCAGTTCTCATAACCAAGAAGTATATTTGTTTCCTGTTCTTATCTTGGTGCTATTGTGTCTAGTGATAACCTTCTGTGGCAACCTGAATAATTCATATGGTAATGTACCTGTCATCCCTAGGGTGTTTTTTGACCAAACGATATTCATTTTACCTTGTGTTGTTTACCCACTTTTTAATCTTTTCCAAACACTTCTCCCTTCAGCACCTTATCATTTTTGTTTCTCTTTGGTGAGCTTACTCCCATTTGTTTTCCCTTTGCATTCCAGATAAGAGAGACACACTGTGACACCTGGGTTGTTTAGTACCTTTCAACTGCTAAACAAGTGCTGAGCTGCATTTGCAGCAGCATCACTTTTGGCTGCTATATGGCAATGCAAACCTGTGATGGACTTAACTGGGGTAGAACTGTAGAAACCTCTAACATATCGTTATCCTGTCTTTTCCCATTTCTCCCCAGGTTTGGCAATCTGCATTTTTTTCTGAAGGTAATCTTTCTTCACAGTGGTTTTGTACTCTCTGCCTCTATTTTACTGTTATTTTCTTAATAAACCTCTTTCCTTTTTAGTGTCATTGGTTAATTTAACTGATCTTCCTTCTTCCCTATTACTTGTCAGAGTTTTAAATGAGGTGCTAATGCCATTTTTTTTTGTGATGCTCCCTTCAATGCCCTGTACCACCAACATGGTTCCCAAAAATATTAGATATCAAGAGCTCAGTCTATGTGAACTTAGAAATTTTCAGGTCATGTAGGAAGCCATAAGCATCTGAAGAAGCACACAATCAGAAGCAAGGAACAAAATTTGATAAACAGCATTCAGTAATCTCAAATCCAACTGCCAGCTCTAGGCTGGTGAATCACGGATGTACCTCTCTGTTCCCAGCTTCTCGATTGTCCCTTCCTGACTCTCAACACTCTACTTATTGGGAGAGTGAGAGGTTTGTTACGTTATCCTTCCAGCTTCCTTCTGCTTTTAACAAATGTATATATACATTCCCAGTCTTCTAATATTTCATTTGTTTTGGAGTTTTCTTCCCATCAAATAGTTGCAGTATTCTTTCCATGTAATGAAATGGTTTCAGCTTTCTCTCCTGTTCAGTGGCTTTGAAATTAGCAGTGAACAAGCATAGTCCATTGCTTTGGTCTGTAGGTTAGGAAATCTGTGAGAAGAAAAGCAAAAAATTGTGAAGGCTGTCTGCAGACTCAGGAATGATCTTCATTTTGCATTTATGATTTTATTTAGAGTACAAGGCTTAGTAAATTAAAGCAGATTCAGTTCAGCAGAAGGCAATGCTGTTCAAATGCTACAGATTTTGTTTTCCCAGACAAATGTTATTTTTCAAAACTTAGGTTTTAGCATGTGTTTTAAAGTTTTTCCTCAAATTTGCTTCTGTTTATGGTTAGCAATCTAGAATGTCTAAGATGATTTTATATGTTAGGTAACCACACTTAGACTTCTGCATTCTGATTCTTCTGTTGTTGTTTTTATTATAGTGTAAATAAGACATTTGTAGATGGCCATTAGTGTTTCACTGTGTCATACTAATTGATTAGATTGTGGTTTTCTAAGTAATACACAGCGGTCTCTACAGGGTATTGCAACAGCTCCACAGCACCATAAGAATTTGTGTTTTAGAGATAAGTCCATTATATGGAGTCAGGTATGTAGGATAAACGGGCAGCACAACTAGTCTTCATCAGCGTAGGGCCCCTACGGGTTGTACACAACACCAGAAAATCCAATTAGAGCCGCAGGGAGTTTTTTCAATCTCTTAATCGGCATTGCAGCACTGCAGATGGATATTATTGCCCACTACTTAAACTTTATTACTCCATTTTTCCATCTGAAGCCCTTCGCGTTGCCTACCCACCTTGAAGAGACAGCAGGCAGAGCCATATAATACTTTTTATGACCTTGGCATCTGCACTGTTTTGTCCCATGAAAGGTAAGTAGGATTGTGACAAAGAAGAAGAAGCCAGCAACCCTTTAAGTTGGTTTTACAAGTGCAGTTTGCCCTGCATCCCAATCAGGAGAGCTGCCTGATCCTCCTCAACAATGCTTCACTGACCTTAATGACTGTAAACAGAAATTGCATGACCAACTTCTTTTTGAGGCGAAGGCTTTTCAAAGAGGAGGCAGGATGATCTAGGGCAAAGGAGCAGCTGTTGGCCGCATTCGAGCTCCGCTTTGCACAGAGCTACAGATTCATCGTGTGACCTTGCATTGAGTCACTTGACTTCCAGTGTTTCAGTTCTGCTATAAAATTGACTAAAAGCAGGACTTAAACCAGACACTGCATCCTGGGTAAATAATAGACTCAGAGAAAACATATAGGAGGAGGAGATTATGTTTTTGTATCTTAAAATACCTTTCCTGACAGAGAGGGTGGGTTTGCTATGGATGAATAATCTGTTAGCATAAATTATTGTTATTTTCAGTGATGGCTTACCAGGTATATGTATCAAAGAGTGATACAGTCTGCTTGATTTTATGGTACATTAACTTTGCCAGAATGCATTTATTATATTTAAAACCTGCTAGGTACCTGCAGTGGGAACAAAGATTGTATAATTATTTTTTCTTTAGCTTGTGGGAAACCAAATGCTTTGAATATAAAAGATTCTAGGGGTGAAAAGTTCATTCTGTTCACCCCTCCATGGTGAGAGTATAGGCAAAAGGTAATCTGATTAGTAATTTGAAAACAGATGAAAGAAAGCAATATAGTGATGAAATAACTGCTACTTCCATTTCTGCCCTTTGTATTACTGCAAATAGTAAATAGATGCAATAGCTGAGCTATGGAGCAAATCTTTCATTATTTTATAATAAGCATCTTCTCCAATCAATTAATGACTTTGGAATAAATAGCTCCAGGGTTTTGATTTTAAAACATATATGCAAGATTTTGCTGCAGCAGCAATAAACAGCAGGAAATGTACCAATGTTCAGTCCCTGTTTTAAATGAGGAATGCAGAGTCTATGAAATTAATGGAAATATCTTCATTAAGTTCACTGGCTTTACTGCTCTGAAAACAATCATCTGTTCTTGAAAGCATTGCAAAATCCCCATGAGCACATTCATAGGAAGTGACAGATAAAGGTTTCAATTTTGGATGGCTTTTTCATACAGGTCTTGGGTAAGTTTATTCTTACATCCCAACTCAGTGACTTTATTATCTGATCTGTTATCATTTGTATGATAACAACTGTACCTCCTTATTTACTCTGTTTTGTACACTGGTCCATACCTGCTCTACCTGTATGTCTGCATGGGCACTGTGATATGCAGAAAGCTGTCTGATCTTTATTTATCAACAATGAAACTCACTGATCCTGATAGATATATATAGATATATATAT
>NW_010101729.1:0-539 GCF_000699245.1 Pterocles gutturalis
CAGTATCGCCGGTCCCGTTATTGTCGGTGCCCCAGTCCTCGGTACCCCCATTCCCAGCGCCCCCTCGGTGCCGGTATCCCCGGTACCCCCATCTCTGGTGTCCCTCGGTGACGGTGTCACCGGTACCCCCATCTCCAGTGCCCCTTGGTGCCAGTATCTCCGGTCCCGTTATTGTCGGTGTCCCAATCCTCGGTACCCCCATCCCCGGTGCCCCTCGGTGTCGGTATCCCCTATGTCGGTGTCTCCTCGATGCTGTTACCCCCGTGTCGGCATCCCCTGTGCCCTCCCCCGGTGCGTCCATCCCCGGTGTCCCCTTGGTGCCAGTATCACCGGTCCCGTTATTCTCGGTGTCCCAATCCTCGGTACCCCCATTCCCGGCGCCCCCTCGGTGCCCGTATCCCCGGTACCCCCACCTCCGGTTCCCTCTTGGTGCCGGTATCCCCGGAGCCCCCATGCCCGGTGCCCCTCGGTGCCACTGTCCCGGGTGCTCTCCCGTACCCCCGGTGCCCGTCTGAGCCGGTATCGCCGGTGCTCAGTGT
>NW_010101730.1:0-11170 GCF_000699245.1 Pterocles gutturalis
GGGGGGCGTCGTGTCCCGGTCGCCCCACGCCCTCGGGGGAAGCGGGTTGGAGGGAAGGGCTCCCCTTCCTCTGCCGGCAGCTCCCTCCTCCGGGGCCGGGCTGCAGCGGGAAGGACTGCTAAGGAAGGTGATGGGGGCATGGTTGAGGCGGCTGCTTGATGCCTTGCCGTGGTGTCTGGGCAGAGGTGGGCTCTGTCACACAAAGGTATCAGTGATACCTCCAGAAATAACACAGGCATTCAGTAAAAAGTTATTATGGCTGGCTGGTTACCTTCAAGCAAGGGCAGAATAAAAACACCTTATAGAGTGGAAGCTGATACACTGGGACCTTCCTAAGTTTGACTTTCCTATCTGAAGAAACTTAAAAGCATAAGTCCAGTGATCTTTGAAATAAGTGTTCATGGAGCATCTTAGTGTTACTGTCAGGGATTCTTTTATCTATATGCACATGTAACTTTTGAGATATGTGTACATTTATTTGGTGAATATACACAGATATGTTTATACACATGCATATATATGTATATACACTTGTGTGTGTGTTGAAAGGGAGTGCTGATTCATCTATTCTGAAGTTCCCAGATGTGCTAGAGTTGGCATGCTGGTTTGTTCTTGTCTTTTTCCAGTAGTAAGAAGAGCTATGTATTTCCATTTATAAAGTGCTACAGAGAGCTCAATTGTTGCTTTTTTATTTTCCATAATAAGTGATGGAAATACCATCAGTTTTTCTGTTCTTCTTGCTCAAGAAAGCCTCAGGAGGCACTTCAGGTCTTGTCATATCGTCGATGTACTTGCCTATGCTGACGTCCATTTTTTAGGTAAACGCATAAAAAGTTGAGAGCTGGAAGGGACTTGAAGAATTAGTTTTGTCCAAACTGCCTGAGTCAAGGTAGGTGCAGTGAGAGAATGGAGGCAGATTTCCCATCATATGGACGTCTGAAGAAGCATAGTTAGAAGAAAAGCTTAAAACTGTGTCCAGTTTTCAATTTCGTAACTTCTCTTAAAGCTACCAAATGGCTACAGGGGCTAAGCTTTATGTAGGAGACAAATGGTACTGGAGTTCTACCCTCCCAAATTTCATGAAAACACTAAGAAGCAGGTTAAAAAAAAAAAAAGGCAGGGATGAGGAAAGGATGCTTAAGTTACCTGTGTTAGCAGTGTACAAATTCAGGATAATTAAGAACTACCTTAGGTCTGACCTTGTATTGATACCCTAAGAAAATTAAGAGCTCTAATTATGGTAACTGTTTTTAACAAAGTTGTACGTTATCTGTAACCACAAGATCTAGAATGCTTTCTGTGACATAGCGACAGCAGGCAGGTGCTTTGTTCTTCATTCAAGAATAAGAAATTAAAAGGCAAAAGATTTATGGATACTCTTAAATTTCATGCCATTGTAAATGCAGGCTTCATTAAAATGACACTCAAAACACTCCCTGTTTAAGGTCATACTTAATCTTGAAACTGAGAAATAGCAAAAGCAGGAGAAAACAGTAAGAAGGAGAGCTTAGATGAAAGAAAAAGGAAGGGTATAAACTGCCTCCGATCTGAAGTTTTCTAGAAGAGTCGCTTCAGAAGACTTCCAAATGCAGATAAAGCCTTAGAATAGATGGCAAGTGGGTCTCTCCTGCCTCAAAATAGTCAGTGTGCTGAGGTAAGGATGGGATGTTAGATGCTTCCATCTGCGCTTGTAGCAGCTAAGGGAGTTAACAGAGATACTGGAGTGTGTGAAAAGGGAGAGTGCAAGCAGCCTTTTTAGTTGTTCAGTTTTAAGTAGTATGTATATTCTTAAGCTAGACAAGTCTGCTTCAGCTAATTGACTTGTTAACAACTTAGACCTTGTTAACAGCCGTTTTAAGTACAGCTGATACAGTGCATTCATGGTGGCTGTACTGATCCCATTTAAATGCTAGCCTGCATCCAAATTAGTGCTGTTCCATCAGTATTGGCTGGAATGCTTTCTTGGGGTATGTGTCCCCCTTTTTTTTTTTTTTATGTATCTCCCAGAAGCAAGTCTGCAAGGCTAATGATTACTGTTTCAGTAAACATTTCAAACTGCTTTAACAGGGTTTATATTACAGTTCCAGATAGTTTTCCTGTTAGGATTTTGGAGAGAACTTCAGTGTAGACAAGCCTCAGCAGGCCTTTTGAAAGCATGTTTGAAACTTTTTGGTATTTTAACTTCTTTAAATCTTATATTGGAGATTATACATTTAACAGTAATTAATTTTGTTCCTAACCGTGTTTTCAAGTAAAAAAGGTTGAGGTCAACAAGTTAGGTTGGGGGCCAGTCTGTATGGAACTTGACAGTGTTACTTGGGGAGGGGCAGGGGGGGAAGGGAGACAGCCACTAATGTTTTCGGGCAGGAGTGCTAGAAGAAGGGACAGGCATAAGGACAAGAATTAAATAAAATTGAGAGAAATGAAAGGAGGAGGTGGATACTCAGGAGAAGATGCAATGTGACAAGTAGAAAAGACCTATCTGTTGAATGACACAGGGAAAGAGGAAAACTTAATGTATAAGAAATGTGTAAGTGGGATGAAATTAATTAAAACTAGCTGCTGGATGGAGTTGAAAGATTTAATTGGACAAAATGTCTTTGTAACACTTTATATACTAGGTGGTGGGGTTTTTTCTGTCAACAGTCAACAGCATGACTGTCTGTGTGTGGAAATTAAATTCACTATGCAATGATATGCAACTGACTTCTCTCTCAGATAATACCAAGCATCTCCTTCTGCAATTTAACTTTTAAAATCATCTTTACTTAGCCTGTGTAATAGGCTTTCTTTCCCTCATCCTCAAGTTTGGTGGATATGTTTTCCTGCTTGTTTATCTGACTGTCATTTTTTCATGCCTGCTATCTCTTACAAACATGAGTATCTTTATCAGAACCTCTGACTTTTTTTTTTTTCGTACTTTAAACTGCACTTTCAAGATAACTTCTGGGAAGTACTGTAATCTGAGGCTTACTTAATCTATGTGTATGTTCTTTTTATCTTGGCTTCTTTTTCCCTCACCAGATAATGCAAAAATTAATAGCTCTTCTATGATTGTAAATTTGTAAGGTTATAAGAAAGTACTGGAAATTCATCTGCTATTTGGTTACCATGCAAATCTGAAGGAGCATGAGCCTAAAACAGGTGACTTTAAAATGAGGTGACTTTAGCAAAAGTAGTGGAATATTACTTCTGCATTATAGGGGTTTTTTGATCAAGTATATTTTAAAGAGGGGTAGTCTTGGTCTTAGTCCCTTTGTATCAAGCAGAATTCTGTGTGAGGAGGGATCTTGGGTCCAGTTACTACACAATGTTTCCATTTGTCTGAGAAATTATAAAATTTATAGGTGATACCAGGAAAGGGCGCAATAATTTCAGAGGACAAGAGTTGAATTTAGAGTTAGTTAAGAGACATTACCTGGAAGAAAATGGCATGTGGTTTGATAGGGACAAGCGCTAACTACAGCACGTGCATAAAAATGGTCAACTCTATAAATATACTATGGAGACTAGACCATGGTCATATGGAAGAGGATCCAAATGTGATAGTAGATCATAACATAAATATTATCAGACGTGACAAAGCGTGTGAAGTAATCCTGCTTTATTTGGTGCTGTTGGGGCCTCAAATGGAGTGCGGTGCTCAGTTTTAGGTGCTGTACTTTGAGAAAGATGTAGCCAAACTAGAGAAAGTTCAGAAGAGGGTATGAAGAATGATCAGAAGTCTAGAAAAATGAAAGCCTGAAAGAAAGGGGTCAGTTTCATCTACAGAAGGAAAAGCTGAGTAGAGATGGAAGTCTTCAGCTGCATTAAAGTGTTTTTTAATTTTTATTACATAAAGTTGTATAACTCTGCCCACTGGGAAGAGGACAAAGAAATGGTCTTAAATTATAGGAAGAAAGATTTTACAATGCTGTTTGATCTTACACTTCCCATTCATCCTGTAGTTCATTCACTTATTTCTCCTCTCCGTTGTTTGTAATGAGGCACTTTTATAGTTAAAGTCATAAGGTGGTATGATGGAAGCGTTTGACCAGGGGGAGGAATAGGGAAGGAGAGGTTGTTTGTTTGACAGTTGATTTTCTGTCAGGTCACCTTCTTTAACCTACTCACACTCTGACTGTATCACCACCAAATTCAATAGGAGGAAAATTATCAGGAGCACATGGCAAGGGGGAGTGGGATTATATGTAGCGTCAAACTGCACCCTCGGGCTAGATATTAGGATAATCTGCCTAATGTCAAGGATAGTGAAGCACTGAAATAGGCTGCCTAAGGAGAGTGTGAAACCTACCTCTGTTTTTTAAAAACAAATGAGACACATCTACTGTCAATAATTCTGACACAGTCTGGCCTTTTACCCATGGCTGGGGTCAACTAAGTTGATCAACTTCTTGAAATACTGTCCAATCCTACTTTCTGTGATTTGTGCAACTTCTTGAGTAGATACAAGCAGTAAGATTAATATTATATGTTATGATTTAGAAGTGTTGCCCACTTGCCATGTAGGTTCTTCAGTGACTGGACCTGGTACGTGGGAGACAAAAAGGAGCAGAAGTCTTGAGCTTTTTCCATAATCAGCAAGGTTAATGAACTTTTTAAGTCTTGACTGGTGTGATTTTGAAGTGCTTCTGTTAGCACACAAGAGCTCAGGTGCATTTCATGAGCTATGCAGATGCTGTTTAGACTAATTTGTTTTTGGCAAAGGTGTGTTCTAGCCCCCTTTGAATCATTTTAGGACTAATAAGAACAGTCCTGGACTACAGGTAGGCCACTGTTACTGTAAGGTAGACTCTTCTTCCAAAGTTAATTGTGTATAAATTTAGTGATTACCTATCTAAAAGGTAACCAGATCAGGAGACTTTTTTTGGGAAGAACTAGTCCAAACACAGGGCAAAACTAGAATGCTTTGGTTTAGGAACTGTAGAGGCAGGGGAATTATTTGTGCTGAAATATATGCTATGCTGAGTCATTTGGGACCTGTTCGGTTATCTAGAATAGGCATATTCTACCTATAGTGTTTGTCTGTGGTACTTAAAAAAAGCCCAGCCAAAAAAAAAAAACAACAAATCCCAAGCCAAAACAAAAGAAATAACTTTTTTTTCCCCCCAAATCTTGGGGTATGCAACATGCACAAACCATTCTGAAGTGGGCAAACTGTGAAGAAGACAAGGCACTTATAATTCTTCTGGGAAGTGCACTTTAGGTCCACAGGAGCTAGAAGACTGTCAAGGGTGAACACAAAGTGTTGTCTACTTTAAGAATCTATTTAGGGATAACTATCCTAAGATTTGAAATGCAAGCTTTCTTTTTAGGTATGTTCTGTTATGTATCTTCTGGGTAGAATTCCTTAATCCTTCCTGTGTCTCTCATCAGCATTAGTCAGAAGGCCCAAAGCATTAACAATGTATTGCAGTGACTTGGGGCAGGAGAAAAAAATGTGTGTTTATGTATTTTTCATTCATGTGTGCTTGCAAAAAAAAAAAAAAAAAAAAAAAAAAAAAAAGGAGTACTGGTGTTCTCTAAATCAAGAGTAATATGGGAAGGTGTTAAAATTTCCAGCCTCTCTGACCACAAATGCTTCTTTGATCTCACTTCTCTTCCTGTCTTGCTTTGATTTTGAATGTAGAAGCAGGTTTGACCCATAATGAACACTGAGGTACTTTGCTAATTAAATATTTTAAAATGTGGTTCCTTCTGAAAAGAAACTGTAGAATGGCCTTGTATGATTCTTAGCTGGATCAGGCAGACCTTTATTTTTCAAATTGTCAGTCGCGCAGTCCTAAAGAGAATCAGCAAAATAAGATGGAAGTGAAGCTATTTCCACTTTGTCGTTGTCAAACTTATTACTTCTTACACTATGAACTGAAAAATCACAAATTCCAGACCTTATGTGGGGCTTCAGTTTCTAGAAGATCCACATGTGGAGCCCTGGTGGCTAAGGTGTTTTTACAGGAGGCCGTGTATCCAGGTTTCCCAGCTGTGTAGTAGGCCTGCTGCTGTTGGTATGTGTTCTGTACCATGTCAAGAACAACCCCTTGCCATACACAGTTACTCTGTTTTGGGGAGCATTGTGGAGTTATCACAAGTTTGTGCAGTGGGTCCAGTGCTTTTTGAAAAGTGTTGGGTGGCTTCTGGTTCACGTGTTGCAGAATTGTGACTGTAAGTTGAAAGCACCTTAATCTGTGTTCTCTGATCAACCGTACAGAATGAATGCAACAGGCCTGGAGTTTCCTATCATTCTCTGACTTGTAATTTATGTTGCATAATGTGCAGGCATTTTGTGTCTGATGATTATGGATTCTTTCTCCAGAGCATAAAAGCTCTATATATTCACATTTTCTTTGCTGTCTCCCTGTATAGCTGTCCATACAGATGTGCCTCCCTCCTTTCTTCCCTCTGATTTAAACTTCTAAGAGTCAGGTTTTGGTAGTGGAGATCGCATTTGCTGGTTTGCACCTCTCCTGGTTTCAGACACATAAGACTTGTCTTGGGTATATTTGCCTGTGGCTTAACACTTTTTCTCTTGTATGAGGATGTAGAGACTGGTGAAGTGTCTTTCTGCCACAGATCCTCCCCTGTGACTGAACACATTGGGAAGGCTTTTTCTTTCTGGTGGAACTGGCCTTAAGTCAGAAGCATTTCTGGAATTGGAGTCGGAAGGGAACAATAGTTAACATTACCATTTTATTAAACTTTTCTGACTCGGTGGAGTATGAGAGGAATAAAACTGAGGGATGAAACGGGGGTGTAGAAGTTTTCAAAGACAAGTATGTGCAAGACAATACATCAATGGATAGGGACAGAATTGCATGAGCATGGAGAGTGTTTGAAAGCTCCTAAACTGGAATGTGTGCCACCACAACGGCAGACATAGTTCTCAGGCTGATGTAGTGTTGGATACCCAATAGTGGGACACTTTGTATCACAGTCTCATGAAGATCTAGGTGTCTGGGAAGAAAAACATTTGGATTCAGTAGGAAGAGTTGTTTCTAAGCAGGAGGCAGAGGAAATGGGCACTAAAGAACTTATAAAAAAGAAGGTAGTAACAACTTTTAACACTGTCAAAGACTTTTCTGCACAGGTTGCAATTTCTCCCTCTCCTACCATACTGTATGTGTGCTGGAAACTACATTAATGTTTGTTGTCTTTGGATATCTTTGTTATTTTTGTACGTATCTGGACTGGGTGGGTAGTGGAAATGAAAGGAGTTTGATGTTAGAGTGAGACACCTAGACACCTGTGCTGTCAGACAGGAGGATGTGTTGACTTACTGCAGTGGTTTTGCAGATTGGTTTGCTGTTGTAACAACTAACAGTATGTTATTATGTTTTGTCTTGAAAGACAGTAAATGTAGTCTGATAGAAGCAATGTTAGTGTTCACCAGCATTACTTGTTGCTTAAATTGTTAGCTGGGTAGAGGTAACATTAAGACCTGTCTGTTGGCAGCTTTGAAAAGTAACCACTTTAAGTGTGACCATCACTTCTTGATTTTAGCATGATTAAAGTGGTCATATGTTTTAGCAGTCATGTATTTCTATGTCTCCTTATTACTAGTTCATCTGCAATCACTAGGGTGCAAATACAACTTTCTCTCCTGTTTCTGGACAGAAAGGAATCTAAACTCCCAACAGTTTAGTTGACCATAATTACTGTGAGTCGTTCTGGACCCATCACATTTGACTCTTACTCCCAGTAGTTATCGAATGCATCACAAATATTTTTATCGTGTATTCTTGTTTGCTCTGTAAAGTACAAAATCAGGAGGAGGAATACACAATTAATTTCATGAAGCATGGGCAAGCATAGCATACCACTGTACTGTCTATCAAAGTGATTGTCATAAAATCTGTTAGGAGACTTGAAGGCTGAGAGACGGTTAATTTAAAGAATGTTTGACATAACTCAGTTCCATGGGAAGACTTAATAGCATTGTATGATGTGAAAAGTTTTAAGAAATCTGACTATCAGTAATCATGAATTCTATTTATGTATTTAGCTATTCTTGAAGTAAACCGCAGACCAATTAATTTCAGTTTTCTTTTGTCTCTTTCGTGCCTTTTTCCTTCTGGATAGCAGCTTAGAAGGTGCTGAGATGTGCCTTTGCTTGTGGAAAGAAGCAATAAAATGTTTTAACTGAAATCAGCGTGTTTCTAGTGGCACTTTTTACGTGTGGTGCCATCCTCTTTCATTTGTTATTAAAGACAGATACCAAAAATGTTTGACTTGAAGAAGCTTTATTCAGATTTTTACAGGCATCCAAAATCGTTGTTGAGAGTGCTGTCCAATACAATAGTATCTTGAATCTTTTTTTCTTCCTGATAAACAATAGTTTAATGCAATTGAAGCATGAGCAGTGTCTAATACATATTTTATATCTGACTGTTTACCAGACAGAGGAGGCACTTAAATACATTTGTGCATAGAGCTCTGAACTGAGAACTGCACCTAGGTGAGCAATTAGAAGTAGTACAGCAATCTGTAGAGCAAGAGAGAGTTGAACTTCTTTTCACCAGTTATTCTGTTTGTTAGGAGCTATTCTCAGAAATGTCTGTCTTAACCATTACTGATCTAGAAGCATGACATAACTGTGCATGCTGAAGACTTCTGAATGCTTCAGTAAAATCTGTTACGGCCACGTGTCAGTCCTGTAGCCAACCTGTGCTGTGAAGGGTTTACAAAGACTACTAGACTATAGCTGTCGGTGAAAGGGGAGAAAAGTTCTTGTTTCGTGAATAACATAAGTGATGCTGGCAACAAGGAGTTGGTGTAGAAGCATTTTGCCAACATGCCTGTGTTAATTTGGCACGTAGTTCATCTACAGCTTGCCACAGAATTTTACATACCAGTAAAATTCTGAGTTTCCAGGTTACTATAGGTTGTCACTGTATGTTGGCGGAATGGCAGCTGTTTAATCCAAACTTTTCTTGCTAATTCCTCTGTTTTCATTAATATTAATTGAATACCTCACTGCATGGCATCTTAATGTAAATGCGTGTCTATATATACAAACTCTTGCGAGGTATAAAAATTTTTATGCTAATTAGGGTTTCAGCAAAGCCTTTTATGAATAACCGCAGAGTTAAATAACTTGTCTGTCATCAGTTTGCACATGGTTCAGGCAGTGATACACTTTTCCTTTCTTTCTTCTAGGAGGGGATGACCGCCGGGTCTTACTTTGGCATATGGAAGAAGCCATCCACTCAAGAGTCAAACCAGTTCAGCTGAAAGGGGAGCATCACTCTAATATCTTCTGCCTCGCTTTCAACAGTGGCAATACAAAAGTGTTCTCTGGAGGTAAGGAAGGAAGAGCACCCTGGTTTCACAGGAGTTTGCATTGTGAATTAGTGTCTTAGAGTAGAAGCGATGAGTGAGATCCTGCCTCACATGGAAGGTCTTTTCTATAGTCCCCTAAGAATCTGGAACATGTCTTTAATCAGCACCTGAAGGTTCTTTGAGAACAGGAAATTCTCCAGCTAGCACAGCATTTTCAATCTTGCCATGTTTCTCCTTTTCCTAAACCCTGGTGTGTGTTGTGTCTTGAGCTGTCATGAGAATTCTGGGTCTAGTCTGTCCCTACATGTATTACAGAATGTGGAATATGGTCTTTGTCATTCCCTCTTAGCTGTACTGAGAGCAGATTCTGCATGTCTCTGGTACTCAAGCCTGATACTTAAAGATCTCTGCTGCTACTAGCTGATTTTACTGCACCATTAGGTGGCTAATGAAAGGCTATTGCCATCTACTGGTGGATCACTTTTTCTCAGGCCTCATTTCAGTCCTCACTAGATAAGTTTCTGCCTTTTAGAACTATTGACACATTGGGCTCTAATCGGCCTTGATATTCTTTATATTTTTTTAATATAAATCCACTTTTTAACAGAAAGCTTAATTCAGACTTAAAGCTAATATAGGGAAAGTGGACATGTATGTTCAGGGGCAATAATCCCTGTAATTTAGTTTAATTTCACCACTTGATTTTTGAAGTGTTGAGGTAGGGAGAAAAATTAATTGAGCAGAAAAAGGCACAAGACTGTCAAAATGCAGTGAGTGTTGTTTTCTGCTGTACTTAATTTCCTCTATCTGACGTGATAATAGGATGAACAGGAATTTGTATCTTTCATCAGTATGTCCATTAACATAACAGCAAGGCTTATTTTAGGATATTATGAGACTGCTTGGTCAGAGCCCTTCATTACCTTTTTGAACCAAGATTTGTGAACTTCACATCAATGCTATAAATCGATTCTAAGCATATATGAACAGTGGAGGCTACCCGTCCTTCAACCCTGTGTTAAAATGATAACATGCCTTTGGAAGAAAGACATTACCAAGCTTAAGATGGTGTCAAGTTTTAAGGATGAAATGATTCAGATACACTTCTCAGGTGGAGAAAACCCCAAAAATGTAAAATGGTGATGCCTATCTTCTGATTCTGGGGACTGCTGGTTTTTTTATGAGAAAGACAGCAGTTCACGCTGTCTTCCAATGAATGTATCTGCATGACTAATTGCAATGAAATTTTGGGCTGGAGTCTGTTTTAATTTAGTTTGAATTCAGACAAATGGAACCTTACATGAATATTCAAGGAATGAACTGTGCCAAGTCTTGCTGGAGCAGCTGTAATTGTATTTTCTCATTTCCAACTCACACTCTGTCCACTGGGCCCTGCTATCAGAGGCTCCTGTTTTCACAGGAAGGGCAGCAGAATGGTCTGACTGTACCTTCACACTGCAGTTAACGATTTACATCATTGATAATGGTGGATTCTTGCTAAGATGCCAGGTTAGATGAGCTGTGACAGCTGATGCACAAACTGGCCGTTCTTGTCTCTTTTTCCTCCTCCAGTTTGCATAAACACACTGCCTCTGCCAGAAATTATTTCCATTGGAGGAGTCAGGAACTCTTTCAGCTGCTCCACCAAGATTCACAGAGCTCATCTGCAAGGGCTGTGAGTCTGACTCTTGGATCCCTTGTAAAGAGTCATTTTGCTGCATGGCCTAGATGTGCCATCTGTTTTATCTCTGTCGGTAAAATGGGGCTGACTATATTTATTCACTCAACAATGTTCTGCAAGATTCTTAAAAGGTCTGAAAGAATTGTGGGTCCTAAGATCTGTTGGTCATCATCCCTCCTCACCCCCCCCCCCCCCAACTCAAATTTGGGGTGT
>NW_010101730.1:11201-18396 GCF_000699245.1 Pterocles gutturalis
CCCATACTGAAGTTGGAGTTGTATTCAAATCACGTAAGTCAGAATACTTAAAAAAAAAAAACCAAACCTAAAAATTAGAGAATGGAAACTAGCACAAGGTGCACAGAACTGAATTAATTCTGTAAATAAAGCTGACAGCAACTAATGACTTAGGATCTGATGACCTTTCCCTAAAGCTGCTCTTGATAGCAGAGGAGAAAGGATGTTCCACTTCAGTACAAATTGAATGGTATCCAAGGAATTCCAAAGCTCTTTGCTTTGAAGGAGTACATGTGTAGGGTGCACCACATGTAGCCATTACAAAATGGAAGGTAGGAACTGAGTGGACAGTGTTTTGCATGTGATCTCTGTAGAAAAAACCTGTCTCAAGATACCAATAAGTTCCTATCTCTGAAGAACACTATTGCCCTTCTCTGTCCACAGGCACTGAGTAGAGCAGCATTTTAAATGAATAATTGCCTTTTAGTAAACTGCGTGAACTTTTTTGGGGGTTTTTTTGGTTTTGTTTTGTTTTTTTTTTTTTAATGTTAGATTTATTTCAGCTTTTCTTATACCTACGAGGAACTGAATTTTTCTCTAGAGGCCTGATGTGGCAGATATGGGGTTTAGGACGCCGTAACTGTGCTCGTCTGTTATGTGCTCTACCATATTTCATCCTCACAGGTATAATTGAAGAGAATGGCAGATACTTCTTGTCTTTTTGATCATCATAACTGCAGTTATCAAAAGAAGAAAGATTGTAGATGGGAGAGTTGTGTACACAATTACAACCCATTTATTCTCAATCATGAATAACTCTCCTGTGTTAAAGTAAAGCACTGTAAATGGGAACCCTACTGGGCTGAACAGCGGTGACGTTTTCTGCAGGAATGAATAATTACCGAAAGCAATCGAGCAGTTTGTGGTTAGATTTTTGTCACCACCACCTCATCCCACACATGAAATGGAGAGAAGCAGTGGTTGTTCCACACACCCCCTCCTGTCGTTCTTTCTTTCCCATTTTGGAGCTTGTGATGGAAGGGAAGGTTGATCCCATGATGACTAGAGCCCTGAAGCCAGGCATCTAAAATGATTCTTGTGTTCATACTGTATGGATCGTGAGGAGCAGGAGTGGCTGCTGGAGGAGATTTTGTCACTGGAGAAACTAGGCTGTATTTTTCACTGGTGAAATACATAGGCACTAGAGTAGTTTTACTAGGTATAAACCTTGCCTGTAATATATAATGGACAGTTTCCTTTGCAGTTAATGATCAAAGGACACTTGCACGTAAGTGGCTTGTTTATTGTATCATGGAAAAGATGAGCTACTGCAGTAATTTAAGGCTGGCATGATTTAACTAGGAGCCTGTGCAAAGAGAAGTGGATGTAGAAAAATCACACACCTCGTTAGTCAAAGAGAAACTTTCTCATATTTCTTCTGTTGGGATGCACTGATTTAAATATATATGAGATAAATGAAAACTGAGTCAATGGAACACTTAATCATAACATGAAATCTTGCTCCTTCTGAACCTCTGGCTTTGGTGTATATTATGAAAGCTTCACAAATTGATAACACAACTACAAAGATGTACTGAGCATAAAAATATGACTTTGTGGGCTTTCTGGTTTTTTGCTTCTGAATTAATTATAAATGTGTGTCTCCTTAAGTATTTCTAAAGAGGAGGTGCCAAATTAGAGAAATTAATACTCAGTCCAGAGACTAAAAAAATATTCTTTTGCTATAGCTTGAAAAACACTGTGTGAGCCAGTGGAGTTACTTTGTAGCTGTGACCCTCTTAGTCTGGATGCATGTGGTTAGTTTCCATTGTATTCAATGTGATCAAAGAAAAGTGACATGATTGTCTGGTTACTTGGATTGGTTTTTGTTAATACAAAAGAAATTACACTGGCTGTCTCGTTCATGCCTTCTCAACCCTGAATGCCAACAGTGTGTACTGGTGGCATTTGAGCTGAGATCCCAGTGCATTTTGCTGATGGCATCTCTTTTCACCCTCCATTATCTTGTTGTGGAACATCCTCTGAGCAGAAAGAAAGGTGTATTCGCATGAGAGTTAAAGGTGTTCTGATGCTTTATGTGATGTTTTTTTCAAGTGTCTCAAAGCTTAAACTCGAACTGAACAAAGAATAATCAGTAACCCACTTGTGTAAAAGTATTTGTTGAGCAGTAGCAAATGGAATGGATTGGTGCATTTGATCATGACTGGAAATGTCACATGGAGCCTTTCACATAACTGAGCAGAGAGCTGACCACTTGGCAACTGAACTGGTCTTCTCTCTGCTTCAGTTTTGATTTTGAAATAGAAGATTTATTTTTTTTTTTCACGCTAATGCTTTTTAACCACTGAAACATGATGTTAAATGTTTATATTTCTCTTTATAGGCAATGATGAGCAAGTTATACTCCATGATGTTGAAAGGTAAATACAGTTTGTGTTTCCACTGCTTCAAGAGCTCCCTTAATGTCAACTCACTAGAGGCACTTTTTGTTTTAAATTAATGGTCTGGCAGAAGAGCACAGTGTTTTAATCCTGAAACACGCTTTTTATTTATCTAAAGTCATATCTGGATTAAAGTATTCTGCATCTCCCCTTTTTTTTTAAGCAGTTGGGTTCTGCATCATTTTGACCTTGGAAAAGAGAATGGTTATTAAATACGTATGCTTTCCTGCAGGCAGCATGGTAGGTTCTGAGAAGATTCAGAGACAGGCTATTCTGACACATATACGAGTATTGTGGCACATAGGGGTTTTTGTTTTGTTTTTCAAAACACTTACCTGACTTGTATTTAGGATAGCTAGTGCTTGGCCTACCTAACTACTTTTCAAAACTTTGGCTGCAGCTGCCTGATTTTCCACACTAATGTGGAACATATTTGTTTTGATACTTACTTTTTACCTAAACTGCAAAGCAGTTGGGAATTAGACTTTGTGCTACATCAAGATGAGGCTAGTAGTCAAAATATAATTAGTACAGTAGTGGTAATGTATTAGATTGGGTTTCTCTACATAACATATGTCTTTTGAGCTTACTGCTTTTTAAGTAGAAAACTATAAAGTTAAATTTTTGGTCTATACTAATAAATTCCACAAATTTGAGCAATGACCATTTAAATAACATGAACTCAAAATTAAAGTATGAAGAAAAAGCAGGAGCAGATACATATAAAAACAGAGATATATAAAACCTTACGTCTTTTTGGGTTGCCTCAATCCTGTTTCACATAATTTGGATGTATTTCTTGCTACATTTGTCCAAAACCTTTTGTATTGATAATCTGTGACATCTGCCTTCCATCATACCTTGTATCTATTTCTTGTACAAATCTTATGTGAGAGCTAGGCAAAAGTAATGTTTTTTTTTTACTCTTGTAATGCTTTCTCAGGAGTATTATGATGTTTGGTTGGGGGTTTTTTTGGTTGTTTTGGGGTTTATTTGGGTGGTGTGCATTTTTTTGTTTGGTCTGGCAGGTGTTTGGTTTTGGGAGGGTTGGTTTTTTGTTTGGTCTTTTGGTTTTGTTGGTTTTTGAATTAAATGCGGAAATGTCAAAAATTTAGATGCTGGTGTTTGTTGGGTTCTGACTTCTCAAGCTTCTACAAGGTCTTTGTGCTTGAGCATATTCTATATAAAACATTTTCTTGCCATGTCTTGCTTAGATGTTTTAGCAAGTCTTTTTGATATGTATGTATTTTTAATGTGCTTTTGCTATCAGGGTTTTTTTTCTTTAGGTATGTTAAGTCCAGTTGTAATAAATACAGAATTAATTCCTCTAAGGCTATTTGCATGATCTTCTGAAAGAAACCTTACTGGTCTGACACACTGAATTCTGATTATTTCTGTAGAAAGTTACTCTGTCTTCTTGAATGATAATACTTGATTTATCAACTGCTTTTTCATACTTCTAAATGGCTTTTTTTTCTGTTACCGCCTTTTTTTTTTTTTCTTTGGCCTCTGTGTTGATGGTCCTCGAGACAGAGTTAGTAGATCTGTCTCTAAGAACAGCAATTGCCATGTGAGCAAAACACTGATTTTACATGGGATCTCTTCGATGGAGTTCCATCAGGTATAGGGATTGTAGACAAAGGATATTCTCTAAAGAAATAAAGGGGTTTTTGCCAAAGAAATAAAACAACTCCTGAACCTTCTTAGTATTTTAGCTTTTGGCCTCTCCATGCCATTATTTCCTCCTTTTTAAATTATCTAAAAGGTTGGGAAAAGAGCAGAGAACGGGCCTGTTCTTTTTTTTATAGCTGCAGAATGGCTGAAATCTAGGTACTTTAGGGGGACTTATTTTTATTTTGTTCTTTTTTGATGCTTTTTCTACGTGGAAAAAAGATAAGGCTGGTCTCTGTCATGGAAAAACAAGATAACTTATTTAAAAAGGCAGCTGGAGAATTGCTGTTTTGTGAGTTTCAGGTGAACTTTTGGGTGATACAGAGGCCTGTATTAGAAAATCTACTTCTGTGTTGTTTTCCTTTTTACATTAAGTAGTAAGAATTTAGTCCAAAGGTACCAAGACCTCCTTCCGTTCCCCATTACCTCCTCCCAAGCTTAATCTAATGCAACATGATTTCTACAGCATCTTGCAGTTTCTGAAGTTTTTGATGTGTGGGGTTTGGTCTGAAGGGTTTTTTTTCTTCTCATAGCATGACATCTTAGTCACTCTACATGGGCTTTTTTTTTTTTTTTTAGTTTCTTACTCTAATTAAACACAAGGGTCTTCTTGTTAAGTTATATAACCCTTGTCACGAGGTATTACTAGGTAGATAAACCTGTAAATACTTTAATTTTTTAAAACAACAGCAAAAGAAGGAAGAATGATAATATTTGTTTATTTTTTCCAGCACTGAGACCTTGGATGTGTTTGCACATGAAGATGCGGTGTATGGTCTTTCAGTGAGCCCAGTAAATGACAACATCTTTGCCAGTTCATCAGATGATGGACGAGTTCTTATCTGGGACATCCGAGAGTCTTCCCATGGAGGTGAGATCTCTAGATGGAAAAGATCATTGATTTAGGAAGAATTTGCGCAGGTCAGGGAAAAGTTATATTTATCTGGGACAATTGAGACAGGGAGTGTGGGAGAAGGGTGAAAGTGAGGCCTAATTCTTGTGGCTGGTGGTAGGCAAGCCCTGGTCTTTACAGTTCAGTGTAACTGTCTTAAAGAATTTCATAAAGTACCGGCGTATAGTGCAGACTAGCATAGAATTTGGTATGAGTAGGTTTTAACTTGAGTAAAGAAGCAGCGCAGGACATGCTCCTTCAATAACAACCTCTTGCTAAACTTGAAATCATCTAGGAACGTGGATTTTTTTGTTTGCTTGTTTTATCTGTAGCCTGGGATAAGAATTTTTTTGACATCTAAAAGGCTGTTATTTTGATTCAAATAATTTTCCAAAGCTATTTATATACTTCCCTGTGACACTGAGAATTGTTCTTATGCATAATGTTTTCTGGTTGTATGGAAACTTGGAGCCCTTATATGATAACAGGGAAGTTGAATTATTACTTCAATCTTTGTTTTCTAAAACAGAGCTGGATACTGTTGATTTATACAACAAACCTGCAGCTTCTCAAAACGCTGCAATCTCTGTTTTTGCAGCTGCAGTTTTAAGGCTGAAGAATCTCAGTTTAGAACTGTAGTTAGATAAATTTGGAGAGGAATACTTCATTAATTGAATTTCAGTGTATGGATACATAAGTAATACTTCAGTAAATGCAGTTGTGAGTTTACCCCATCCGAAAGAACACAAAGCTAAGAGTTTAAAACTGAACAATCTGCAGGAATATGGAATCTGGTTCGCTTCTTTTATAGTTAAAATAAACCTTAATCTTCTTTTGTAAGCAATTAAGTAAATGCAATTGCCTCAACTCATAGTTTCTACTGGCCTTGCAGGAAAGTTGTTTATGGCACTGAAACCTAGCTTACATATTCTGTGGCAATTTGTACACATTTGGTTTTGGGTCAATGTTGCTGTTTAACTGAACTAGCTTTTTTCATACCTGGTGAATTTGATAACTTTTGTAGACTGGGATTCTGTCCCTTTCTAACTAGGAAATGAAAGCTGAACAAGAAATACTTCATAGTCTCATAGGAGTCTTTTAGAGCCACTGGTATCATGAGGGCTTTATTGAACATAGGTAACCAGAATTAGGTCTTTCTTGATAAACCCCACTAGAGTACTCAGAGTAGATTGCTTGTTGATGCCCACCTGACACCAGACATATTTCCTTTTTATAAATAAAAATTAAATATACTAGCACTGCTATTTTGAGCAGTTTGGTTCTTACTGTGAGTTCTGATTCTCTTGTGTGATACTCCTCATCTGTCTGCTGTCTGGTAATTTTATTAAAACATTCTGAAAAACAATGCACACACACAGTATATGTATATCACAGACATATCACTAGAGATATTTTTATTAGTGTCTCTTCTCTGCCTTTGAGGAACCCGTTAATAACCTTCAGAGTAGCACAGTGAACTCTTGTTTTCCCTTCAGCCAGTTTCTTACCCCCTGCAATTCCCTTTGCTAATCCCAACGGCCTGTAGCTAAATTTGATACTATACCACATGTGAATTTAGTCCTCATTAGATCTACCACTTCTCCCCTGTGTAAAAGGTTGGTTACTTTGTCAAAGAAAGAGATCAAATTAGTCTAACATGACTAATTTACTTTTGGTAAATCCAAGCGTCACTTCATCCCTATTTTTCTCTTTTCATAGTATCTGAGTGATGAGACCAGACATTGAATATGGCTTCCAAATTAGAAACAGTGAAATGTTCCTTTTATTGCCTTCTCCTGAACTCTGTACCATAAAGATCTGTCTCTGTTAGGAGAACTACCTGTTGCTGACAGGGGATGCCAACAGTCAGTGGAACTGGATGTTATAATGAATCCATATGGAGCTGCTCAATATAATAAACTAATGTCTGATCTGATCTGAGTTTCTGAAGTTGTATAAAATGAAGTTTGTCCTTTGTTTAGTTAAATCTTGCTACTGCTACTCCCCCTCTACTCCCCCTCTACTCTGCCCTGGTGAGATCGCATAGAATCATAGAATCATTAAGGTTGGAAAAGACCTCAAGGATCATCAAGTCCAACCCAACACCACCTAACTCACTAAACCATGTCCCTAAGCACCACATCTACATGTTTCTTGAACACCTCCAGGGATGGTGACTCCACCACTTCCC
>NW_010101731.1:0-308 GCF_000699245.1 Pterocles gutturalis
GACCCCCTCGCCGGGGCTGTTTCTTTCCCGGCCTTCGCCCCCGGTGCTCGCCCCTACGGCCTGAAGCCCGACGCTTTCCCCGGGCGACGGGGGGATTGTGGCCCCGCCGACGGTCGCGGCTACGCGGACTATATGTACGGGGCTCCGGGGGAGCTGAGAGACAGAGCAGCGCAGACAATTCCTTCCCCGGAGTCCGAAGCCATCGCTTCCAGCAAACACAAAGAAGAAAAGCACGAATTAGACCCTAGTAAGTCGAAGTCATTCTTGTTTACGACCGGGGAAGGCATTACGGCTTCCAGGACCCTACT
>NW_010101732.1:0-7841 GCF_000699245.1 Pterocles gutturalis
GGGCGAATTGCCCGTGGCGCAGCCCTCAGCTGGAGCCCCGCGGGGAGGGTTCGCAAAGAGGGTGAGGGACCGGCCGGCCCTGGGGTGGGTGGCGGCCTTGTGTGCGTGCTCTGAACACTCACGGGCAGTACTCCCACACCCCCGGTCTGCTTGCGGTGTGCTTTGGGACAGTTGCAGGAAAGGTTTCACAGCACCGTTACCTTAAAAGAAAGGTACCCCTCACGGGTGAGGAAACGAAACCTGCCTCCCTGAGTACGGCCTTGGTGGCTTTGGGTAGCTGCCTACCTGCTTGCTCCCTGTTTAGGAAGCTTTATTTTAAGTGGTGCGTTGTATGGTGACCTCGGCTTAGGAGTTGTGCTTCGAGCAGGTTGCCCTGTTCAAATCTGCAGCTCTTGTTCCTGAGATGCAAGCTGGGTATTCCAGCATGGGGCAGTAGCGTGCAGGAACCACCCTTTCTGTCGGCCTGCCCAGAAAAATGACCCAAGCCAAGTGATTTTGTTGGGACAAGCCAGATGTTGGCTATAATGAACTAGAACAACAGCCCAGCTCTATGAAGAGGACTTGCATTGTGTGTGCCTGCAACAGGGAACAAGTGCAATAATCCAAAACCAGAATGTGTGCACAGGGAAGAAATGAGACAGCATGAAAAACAAGGTGTTGACATAAATCTGTTCTTGCAAGTGCTCTGTGTCCTTCCAAACACTATAAGCCAGCTTATTAGAAGGCCACCCTATCCTGTTTACAGCTTCTCCCTGTTAACAACTTGCAGTACTGCTGGTTTTGGAAAGATAAATGTTTGCTCTGAGGCTGAGCTTGGTTTGGACATACCCACTGGCAAGCAGGGGAGGTGTGGGTGTATTGTAACTATCCCTGAGACTAAAATAAATTCTTAAAGGAATTTTATTGTCCTGTGACTTCCATCATAGTAGTTGAGATCCATCAAGTTCTGCTTCCACAGGTATTTCTTTTGAGCTGCTCACGTTCCTTCATTGCCTCTTTCCTGTGTGAATTTAGTGGCCTTTAAAAGAACAACTTCCCCTCCCCTTTCCCAGAATATGCCCTTACAAGGAGTGGGTGGCATTTACAAAGTTAGCCTCTAACTTAGCCACTGGCCTTTGCTAAGGTTTGTCTATAGTAAACAGAAAGGGAGAGGTTCCTTCAGACATCAAGTGAAAGGTTTAGCTCTTGTAATCTTCATCTGGTGGGGTCACTCTTGCTTCAGTGAATGCAAGAATTTATTTAAAGAGATGAGCAGGCTAACGCAGGCTGCTACCTAAAGTTAGCAGTAAAAAGGCTCAGATCTGATCTCTAAACACTTTTTAGAAATCAGCTACGTGATCCCTCATCATCCTTCAGTGAAGTAAAACAAAAGGATTGTATAAACTGAAATACACATGCACCAGTCATCAGTCCTACCAGCCAGTCTTGCTGTGGGAGCAGCAGGGTCATTTTGCCAGTGGGTTTTCTCCAGGAGATTTTTAGCTTTTTTGGAAGGTTTTTCAGAACTGGGGGCAGATTAATATTTTTTTGTTTTTCTGGAAGTTTACTTTTAGCCTTTCCAGCTCCCGGCTCAATTATCTCTGTCGTTCCTCTATGGCATAGAAACCAGAGCTGAACATGTGGGCCCCTGTGACATGATCCTTGGTGCTGAAGGGTGGGAAGGGCAGCATGGTCTGCACTCGGGATGCTAATACTGGCTCTGGCACATGCAAGCTGCCCTCAGGGCCATCCCCTTTCAGTCTCACCACAGTGAATTAAAACCTTACTATGCTCAGTTATCCACCTTGTTCTGAGTTGGAGGTTGCTGCTCCTGCAGCAGAGTTGGAAGAGGGGAAACAGACATGTACCTTGGCTGCTCCATCCTGTAGTCAATTTGAATTTAACATGAAAAAGAGTCTGCACAAGGATGTCAAAGTGGAAACTAGACTGTCTACAGAATGGGCATGGTAGTAATTCCAGCAGTGGTGTATCACAGAATTCAGGACAGTGACGTCTTAAAACCCTGAAGCTGGATGTGGGTCAAAGCCCTGGTATGTCCTGAGTCAAACCATTCTTTAAAACATCTGTTTTGTCCTAATCTAAAACTGTTTGGTTGGAAGTACAGAGCTGCCTGAGGTCTTCATAAAGTTTCAAAAGACCTTAAAATGAGCTGTCTTGGCTAGCAGCTAATATAACTTCCTGAGCTATCATTCTCATTGTTTATGCAGTGAAAAAGATCCCGTAGGATAATAACTTGGTTTTTGCTAACTGGGTGCCAAACACCTTCCCAGACTACGGCTAATATTAACAATCTAAAGTGAATCACATAGTTGAACATCCACAGGAAAATGTGTGCAAGTCCTGCAATAAAGCCTTTTGGCTATTTTATTTTATTCTACAAATAAAGACAACTGTGCATCATTAAATGGAAAAAAAATAGTTTGAGTTGTATATAGCATGAAACAGTAGCTCCCTTCACAAAAACATTTCTAATTAATTAGTTTATTACAAAATATCCACTCACAAAAAAGCACAAGCACAATCTTTATACTTGTGAAATGAGTTGATATTTCATATACAAAATAATTTCCACATAATTCCATATAATTTTATTTTATATAGAAATAGGTCATTATTACAACAGCTGTACAATACACTACTTTTTATTTAATAATTACATAAAATCTTTCTTAGAAACATATCAACAGAAAACATACAAAAAAAGCGAAAAGTGCATTTTTTTCCCCCCCCAAAGGAAAATTTAATCCTAAATGTTATAATGAAAGAGATATGTCATAGTCTGCAGCATCCCGAGTCAGTGGGCCAAAACACAGTGCATATTTTTCAGAGACTTGCAGTGGATGGGTTTAGTTTGAAGAAGGATCCATGTTGTACTATTGGAGAGTTGAATGATTGTGCTTACATGAATTCTCCTTTGCAATCACAATTCATATAGAAAACAGTCCAGTGTGGGTTGTGGGTTTTTTTTGTTTCTTCATGAAGTCACGAAGAACAGTTAGGGTAAGCTGCATAACACTTTTCAGATTCTAAATTAAGGGTTATGAGCTGTAGACCATCTTCACCAATGACTGGGCTTTCTCCTCCATTGGATGTGCTAATTTGGCCACAAGAGTAAGGAAACAAACTTCTCTTTACAGAAAGTGCCTAGGTTTTGTCCTCTGTGCAGTTGTGCAAAATAATAACAATAATCATAATAAAAATAATCTCTTGTTCTCTCCTCAATAGACTTTTGACGCAGTGCTTTTCAATACACAAAAGAAGAACTGAAACAGTGAAGGCCAAGTACCTCGTAAGTCTGTTGACAATCTTTTGGAATTGCCAGATAGCTTTCAGAGTGACATGCCAAGACTGAACGCCTCCTCCCGTGCACCCATTGACGATGGAGGCTGCACAGGATAGTGTTCCTTTTTGTTTTGCTCTGTCAGTACATACTGTGCTCACGAGACAGCGCAAACTGAATCCAGCATGCCGTAAATGCGCTGTCTGTGCCAGTCTGCACTCTGTGGCGTACTTCTGTCATAGAGCTTTGAAAGAAATGCTTGTGCAAAAGCCAAAACAGTAAGTACAAAGTCATTCTCTTCTGCCCCATGTGCCCATTGGTTAAAGCTAATCGTGCATTGATTGTGCTGGTGGGACTCTATCGCAGTGGCTGTGGTAAATTTGATGATTCTGATAAGCTATTGCTTCTTCTTGATGTTACTTGCTGCTGCTGCTGCTGCGTCTGAAGATACCCAATATTTCCTTGCTGTGGCGAGTAAGATGGCAGGAGCAAAGAATCGGGTTGCTCATTGTGCAAAGAACTTGGTATTTGTACCTACAGATAAAATAAAATTCATCGTGGTGTTCGATTCTTTCACGTGTTAAAGCTCTTCATCCTCAATGTACAAGGTGCTTAGAAATATTACTAGTTTGCTGGCTTTTATTTCTGGGGCTGTCTGACGTGGGGTTAGCTTACCTAATGCTAGAAGGAATGGACATAAATTGCAACAAAGAACATTACAGTTCAGTATTGAGAAAAGTTTTCTAATAGGAACGTACTGCCTAGGATTTGCAGGTCATGCTGAAAAGACTGTTTAGGAACAGGGTGGTTGAACGTGTCAGAAATGACACAGATGGATGATAGAAATTAAACAGGGGATCCTAGTGTCCCTCATGCTGCCCCTTCAAGTCCTTTCTTTATGTGAGTTTACAGTACGATGTGACCTTGCAGTGGTGAAGTCAATGTGAATTTTGCAGATACTTTTACTGGGAATGGTATCTGCCATAGTTTTTTCATTAATTTTCAGCTATGATAAGGATTTCATTTCAAAAACAAGAGTTTAGTCTTTTGAGATTGATGACGCTCTTTCAATGATGCTGGTGGATATGTGAGCAGGTTTTATAGACTGAGTTCCGCTCCTTTTGAGTTAATACTGAGACACCTCATTTCCTCCCTTCCCCTTTATTTTAGTGTGTGTTGAATTACGTAAAAAAAAAAAAAAAAGTATTTTTACGCCTTCAAATCACCTAGCTCTTCCAAGCAATGTGCTCTAGTTTATCTTCTTTGCCTTGTGGAGTTGAGGAAATATGTTTATTTACTGATGAGTAAATTTACTTTAGGGTCTAGAGCACAAGGCTTATGAGGAGCAGCTGAGGGAACCCAGGTTGTTTAGCCTGGAGGAAAGGAGGCTCAGGGGAGACCTTATTGCTCTCTATAACTGCCTGAAAGGAGGTTGTAGCGAGGTGGGTGTTGGTTTCTTCTCCCAAGTAACAAGCGATGGGACAAGAGGAAATAGCATCAGGTTGCGCCAGGGGAGGTTTAGATTGGATATGAGGACAAATGTCTTCACCAAAAGGGTTGTGCATTGGAACAGGCTGCCCAGGGAAGTGGTGGAGTCACCGTCCCTGGAGGTATTTAAAAAGATGCGTAGATGTGGTGCTCAAGGACATGGTTCAGTGGTGAACTCGGCAGTGCTAGGTTAACGGTTGGCCTTGATGATCTTAAAAGTCTTTTCCAACCTAAACAGTTCTGTGATTCTTTGATTCTAAGGGATCCAGATATTCGATCCAGATCTCATTTTATGTTGAAACTGGTAATTAAACCATCTTTTGACTTATAAATGAAGAAAAATTTATACTGAATAGAGTACAGAATAAATTCTAAGGCAACTTTTTTTTTTTTTTTTTTTTTTTTTTTTTGGGGGGTATGTCACTCTCTGGGGCAGGGCTCTTGTGTCTAGAAATACACTTTAAATATATCCAGGATAATCTAATTATATTTCCAATGTACAGAATTAGTAATTTCCTTTGAAATATTCTGATTGTTCTCACCACTCCCTTGCCATACTGGAAGGGTACATGATACTGTATCACACATTTCAGTATCTCTGAAATGGCCATTTCTGCTGTGCTCAGGCTCGTGTTGAAACCTGGGGCCCTGTTTGCACAGCCCATTCACCTCATTACTCTGTGTATACATTTTATACATTGTCCTCTTTGTCCTGCCCTACCTGCAGGTAGCGTTGCTGCTGATGCTGTTGGTGCTGGAGTTGCATAGGTGGCAGAGAGGATGGCTGGGAAGGAGGTGTAGTGGTGAACCCTTGGTTTAACACTGCTTGTCCCATCAGTACGATTGGAGAGCCGGTGCTGGAAGTCTGCACTTCCAAACTTTGAAACACTTGTTGGGTTTGAGAGTATCTGTGGAAGAAAGAAGTAAAGCAATCAAGAACAAACTGTTGGAAGCAAAGGTCTTGTAGGATAGGGGTGAAAGTCCCTAGTATTCATAAGTTATTCCTAATAAAGGATTCCAGTGCATGTGACCTGCTAATATGAACAACAGCACCACTGGCAGCACTGTTTTGCCTTACTCTGTATGTAAGCTGGACTTGGAGCACAGAATACATCTCACCTCAAAATCCAGGCCACATTTTAGATTCATTAAAGATTCTGGTTACGTCTTCTCTTCAACCACAGCATTCACATCCCAGACTCATTAAACCAAATGGCCTTTGGTTCCGTATTAATATGCTGATCTCTGAACTGCATCAAGAGAGAAGTAAATACACCTCCCATTTTGCTGCTTGTGCTCCCCTGCGACTGCCTGTGGGGGTGGTAATCTCTAGCAGAAGGGTGACTAGGGTTGATTGCTTCTTAAGCTGCTCATGTACATATTGCCAAGTATGGTCAGCAGTTTCCATCACTGTGAGCCACATTGTAGGAATGGAAGAAGCCTCTAGAAGTCTTCTGGAGTGAGGGATGAGACAGAAATAAAATACTCTGCTCCTATTGCCCATCTGCTTTTGCACAGCAAAACTTAAATTTGTGTTTTGTGGAAGGCTGTCAACAAAACCACAATGGAGCTATTGCCAACCCAGCCCAATTCTGTTTATCCTGTAATGGGTGATGAGATCATGTGTGGCGTGTGTTTGCTCAACAGCTGTTCAACATTAGGGGTTAGTCAGAAATGCTACAGCTTGGGTACTTGTAGGATGTGAGCTCTTAAAAAAGGCTCCCATGAGTCAGGAAGTCTACATGAAATGGGACATGTATCTTTGCAAATCAGGCCTTTTTTATTTAGATGCTTAAAAGCAGATCTAAATTGCTCTATATACAAAATTGAAAAGTTTAACTCAAGATAAACAGCAACAGTGGTGTTTAAAAAAAGTCCTGAATACCTACATTCCTGAGGTGACATACAGATTACTTTTAAAGTAATGATGTGCAAACAGTTGCCTATTATTTTAGCAGTACACAATTAAGTACAGTGACAAAAAACATCTCAGAAAAAAAGAGGCATATTCTGACTGATGTTTTCGGCTTCCTTCATCTGAGTTTTGAGGAGACAAAAAAATGAGGTGGTTTGTTTAGCAGCTTTTCCGAGGGTGCTCAGGTGCAGGGGTCTGTTTGATTCTTTCAGTGTGGATGAGGCATAGCTCCACTGGCGTGACACCAGCGTCTCACTGCCCAGTGAGCAGGAGCTTTCTTGGCATTGGTCATTTCAACTGGACCAGTGCTGACTTTCTCTCTCACATTTACCTTGGTGGGTCAAAAGTTCCAGCAGTGAAGCAAGCATAACATGAGGGAGAAAAATTCTCCCCAGCCTTGGCTCATTAAAACACGACCGGCATGTTGTGTTTCTCTCTGTCATCCTTCCTGATGTGACCAGGCAGGGTAAGGCTGATCCTGGCACTGGAAGGCAGGCTCAGCACAATAACATGTTCCTGATATTTATAACTCCTTTGTCATCTTACTAAAGAAGGTTGTTTCCCCTCAAAAGCAACTTTGATGTTTTATCTTTGACAAGTCACATACTTAGCCTGGGATCCCGCCATGCTGAGGTCTGAAGGGTGTCTTGCATTACAGGACGCAGGCATCATGGGCTGAATAGGCTGGCTGAGCAACAGTCTGGAGCGTGGAAAAAGAAAAAGTGACATTGCTGTAGGAGAAGAACCACACAAATCCCACATTTTTAAGACAGAGACAGGACGCTTTTGTAGGCACGGCACAAGGCTGAGTGTTAGGAGGTCTAAGCCCCTGGCCATGGCAGGCGCATTCTGTGCGCTGCAAGGTGATCAGGGACAGTGCCTTCCCTCTCCGGCAGTGCGGGTGCCCCGCAGGGAGGCTGGGCGCTAGCAGTTCAGGAGAGTGCAATTCTGTTGCTCCTGCTGGCGGCAATGGCTTGTATTTGATCTTTATGACTAGCAGACTGTAATTTTTTTTTGGTTCACATGTCTAGTTGGATGCCAAAGTGGATCCTCCACTGCCCACCCAGGGGACCCTGAGGCAGTGAAGGAAGAGGGGAGACACCCCACCACCCCGGGCCACCCCGAGTCCAAACCGAGTGCAGTTGGGGTCCTCATGCT
>NW_010101733.1:0-4320 GCF_000699245.1 Pterocles gutturalis
CGATTTACACGTGGGTTGGGTGTGTGTCCCAAACCTTGCCTCTGAGGAGAAACATAACCTGTTCTCGTTCCTTTCCGCATGTTTGATTTCTTCTTTTCGCTCTCAGAAAAACCCAAAAAAACAAAACAAAAAAAAACCCAACCCAAAACCACGTTTGAGCGTAACAAAGTTTAAGAACTTGATTTTTGCTTCCTTTATGTGCATGTTTAGTATGTTAACCTGATCTGGAGACGATTGAATGAATCATCAGTTCCATGGAATAAAAGCAAGTGAATCATCTCTCGCACACACACAACTGTGAGGGAGCACAGTTGTTACTGTAGCTAGGGAAAGGTTAGTGTCAGTTTCATGTCAGTTTCTGATACGCAATGGGATATAATGGCAAGTATAGACTGTTCTGAAACCCACCAGGTTTGCTAGGGATAGTTTGTGAACTGTGTAAGTTTTGCAACACTCAGTTGCTGTTTTTCTGGCTCGTTGGTTGAATGGCAACCTCTTTCTGTATCAACTTGCTACGCTTCATTTTAGCCAAATTCTCAAAAGGGGGATGTTAATTGTAAGATTTAAGTAACTGAGTTATTCAAAGTGTATTAATTTAAAATAAAATTTAACAACCCCCCCCCCCCCCATGGGGGTCCATCTTGGTCCATATAAAATTTAACAACCCCCCCCCCCCATTGGTGTCGCACTGTGTCCATACCCTGAAGCCACAGACAGATCCCAGATGCTTTTAATCTGGGATTTGTTTTGCTTAGTTTTGTTAAGCAAAAACAGTTTCTCTAAGAATAAAAATATGTAAATAAGTATTTGGAAAACAAACCAGTTTATTTCATAAACATGTTAGAGTTGTACCTAGATAGACTTCTGTTACCAATCCTCTTGCTTGTTGCTGTTTTAAATGGGATTGAGGCTGGGTCATACGTAGTTTTTCTTTCAACTCCAGCTTGGTTCCAAAGTGGAATTTCCATCCTCCATGTTTTCTTGACATGTCTACTCTCCCTGTACAGAGTCAAAACTATGAATTTTACCGGATTAAATCCTCTTTTTTTCTCAGCATACCTGCCACTGTTGAGAAAATTAAGTTGCTATTTACAACAGGGAGGTAGTGCTTATACACATACAAGCACTTGGTTTTACAGTACAAAAATGTGTAAAGATCTTTGTGTGTTTTGCTGGTAAACCACTCACCACTCTGTCTCGTTGCCATCAGGTATCCTGTATCTTGCTGCCCGTGTTTTGTACCTCTAGTCATTCTCCAAATAGGAATGGATGAATGAATCAGTCATGGAAAGGGTTGGTTTGGATATTTGTTACTGTTGGGGAGAAAGGGCATGTTACCATTTTTGTTTGTTTAGAACTGGCACTTCAAAAACAATTTTATAGCATTAATTACAGGATTGGAGCAGCTAAGTGTGGGAAAACTGTATTACTTCAGGGTTCATTTTGTGGCTTTTAACACCTTACTATCAGAAGATTCTGAAGTTAAGACTGCACATGACTGTGAACACAATGCTTGTAATATGGATTCCCTTCTATAGATTTGGGTAATCAAGTTAAAGAATGGGAAAATACTATTTTATTTGTGCACTTGAATCAACAGTCAACTAGCATTCATCTTTTCATATTTAATTTTCTTACAAAGGAGATAGAAACATAGAGGGTGTATGGCATTCTATGCGCCCAGTCCTCATCTGAAAGTGGACTCACCACTCAACTCCAGCTGTTTTCTGCTGCTCTATATGCACTCTGGGCTTTGAAGTAGAAGTGAAAAATTCTAGGTTTCACTTTTAAGCCTGCAGAATATGCAAAATAAAGTGAATTAAAATGGATTGTTTTACGGTTGCTTCTGTGCAGCTCCATTTTTAGGATTGATAAGCAAGATTACCATAGGATGCACAGCAGAACTTTGAGAACAGCGGAGGGCAATGCAGATAAAAGTGGAGTGTCTGAACTTTGTATTTTGTTTTTTGCTATGTTGTGATACATAGGCTTTGTTCTTACCATGATAGATTTATGAATGTATATAGCAAATCTTACACTGCCTTTTATCGAAAAAGAAAAAAAAGAGATGAAGTTATAGTATTTGTTTGAAATGAATAGTACTTTGCTCAAAAGAATAGTTCAAGTTATCACCTGCTTTGCAGATAATGTGCTCTGAAAGACTGGTTAATGCCAACAGCACCTTCATATGTCCCTCTATCTCTCTCAACTGGAAATGAATGGTAAACATCCCAATGGAAAAAAAAAAAAAAGATTCTTTCCTTTTTGCAGTTTTTCCTTTACAGACCGTTTCTAGACAAATGCAGCACTCCCAAGCAAAAGTCTTGAACTATTCCTGTAGAAAGACATACTGCTGGTGTTGAAAAAGAGAATCATCTCTTCAGCTATTGAAAACTTTGCACCAAGTGTGCATGTCCTGGGGGTTGTTTGTTCCCTGAATTCTCAGTTAAAAACATTTGTGACTGTTTTCTGGAAAGAAGTTTAATTTCTGTTACTAGTCTCAATATTTAAAATATTAAGAAAATGGTTAGAAAAAGTTGATGCTGTACCAAGGTGTATCACTTTGATTGCTTTGTATATTAGAGTTGTAGCTAACCTGTTCTTGAATGTTGATGGATGGAGCCTTAGACATTTCCTACAATGAAGCTTATTTCCCTGATTATTGTGGTTTTTTGCTACATTTTTCCAGTAGTGTAGTGCCATGAAAAGTACCGGCTTGTCAGACTTTGAGACTAAAGCCCATAATGAACAGAGCAGGTGTAGCACTGGCAGCAAGCTCCACCATGCTATGTCAAGACTGTATATCCAGCTTCATGTGTGCATGTGGGAAATATCAGTGTTGCTGTCTCTATCTGAATTATTGCTTATAAAATAAAAATTGTCCACTCACAAGTGTAGGACACTTCTGGAATGAAAGATACATAGTGTTCCTTAAGCACTGTGGTCTCAACAGCTGTCACTATTAGTTCTCACATGTGAAACAAATAATTTTGACTGGCTACCTAAAGCTAAACCCATTTATCCATTATTAATAGCTGAATTCATGCATGTCTCAGCAGTTTTCATAGTGTCTGGCCAAACAGTTCATTTGCTGCTATGCATTGGTCATTTTTTTGTGTGTGTTATGGAATGTTTTTCTTCCTTTTTTTTTTTTTTTTTTGTCATTGTTCTATATGTGTTTTGAGGTTTGTCTGAAATTAAAAAAAAATAGCCTGCTAATGTGCCATAATAATCCTATTTTCATAAAAGACCTAACTAGGAAAAGATGAGAAGACCTACTTTCTCAGAATAGGTTAAAGATGAGAGTAAAAGTTACTGGGAGGATCTTTACTTCCTTAAGATACTGTTCTATTACTGACTGATGCATCACAAAGAGGGGGGCACTAGGCTTCAAGCTGTTGCAGCCTTTTATGGTTCAAGAACTGCTTTCCCACATTGGATCTTCACTGGCAGCTGAGTTTGCACTGGTTTTAGCGTACCACAGGGGCACTGAGCAATGACTGCTGAAGAACCAGGTATCCACACTGAAAATGGGGGTGCCTTTGCTGACCCCTTGTGCATCGCTTCAGTATTGGTTCTTCCACAAAGAGCAAAACCACTTTGCAGGCATGCCACTTCTACGCAAAGCAAATTCTTGTCAGAAAGGACCCTTCCTACACACTAAATCACTACGGAGATGTACCAAGAAATAGTGTTGGGACCTAAATGGTGACACTTTGAAGACAAAGATACATTGTTTCAGGCAACTTTCTGGCAGTTACCTGCTTCCTCAGGATAGCACACAGCTGAAGCAGTGAGTACAATCTGATACCAGCAAGGAGAGTCATAGTTTGTAATGGCCGTAGAATTGCTTGCATCCAGTTTATTATTCCCATCTTCCAAAATCCACCCTGCACACTTGTTTAGTTCACCTGTTACAGCTTAGTTTTTGTATTGTGAGCTCTTGGGGAACACTTTGTCATTCGTTCTGTATTTGTAAAATTTGCAGCGCTTTAGTATCCTGGCTGATTTGACTTCTAGGAAAATAAGTAATAACGAATAGCTTTCATTTTAGATGTTTTTGCCTGCGTCTTTACTGTGTTTCTATCCCAGTGCAAAGAAAAACCAAAACAGTTCTTCTGCAGTTTTAATAGAACATTTGTCCGAAGACCAACATTATAAGTAAAATATGACTCCAAATAGATAACAGTACTAATGAAAGAGAAAAACAAATCAAAATTCACATTTTTGTGACTCGTGTGAAGCTCCAGTGAGGGAGACCATGAATAACACTGAGAGCAAAATTAAGCCCTAAGAAAAATAAGACTTCAGTTTTGTTTT
>NW_010101733.1:4333-12542 GCF_000699245.1 Pterocles gutturalis
GAAAAATCTGACAGGAATTCTCAAATGTGATAAACTTCTGTAAGGTTGTTATTTTCACAGGATCTTCTGGTCTTTCTTTAGAAAAAAATAAATTATTTGTGATTTTCTTGTGTAGCCGAAATAGGCTGTGGTACCCTGAGTAGAGGTTTGTTCAGTTGTGGACTTGGAATCACATGGTTCTTTTTGTACCTGAGCTACCCTGGTTCCCTGCACAGAGATTCAGAGTTAGAGATTGGTTATGGCAGTTAGAGACTTCTTACACCGATTATGGACAGATTAAATTGCTGCAACTGACTTCTTCCATGAGGAACCATATGCTGTCTTTATAACTTGATGACAGAGAGGCAATTTGTCTTCACTTTGTAATTCCAAGGGAGATTTCACATTGGCACTCTATCAGAGTGTAGGAAATATATGGATTTTCAGTGTAATGTTACCTGGTACATTTATATTTTCTCTTTGCAGTGGTCTTTAAAGTATTAATGTTCATGGATTACTTTTGCAAGACGAATATAATTGTTCTGTAGCAGTTTCAGTCAGTACTAAGGAAGTCCGTTTTACCAAAGAAGAAAAGCCCCAATTTAGTTTGCAACACTGTGAACTAGTAGTTGTATGAACTTATAGATTATTTTATAGCTATAGCTTTTTATGAGACAGTAACATATATTTCCCAGTGGCTGCAGCTGACAAACTAATTTGCAGAAGTAGAATATCCAAGATTTCTCTTTAGAACTATAAACCAGAACATTTTAATATGCATTGACATTTACATTTTTTAAGAGTTTCCACCATCATATAAGAAACCAAAGTATTTTAGTACGTATTCATACAGTTAGTATGGATTAATTCTTATGTTTTCATCTGCATATAGATATTTCATTTTTGTTTTCAGTCGTTTTAAAATGAGGATAATTTATGTAAATAAGAGCTTTTTAAGAAAACCCCTAGTATAAGACAAGAACATAAGCTGTAACGTGTGTTCTGCCCCAGTTGCTCGGTAGCTTTCACTGAGCATCCTAAGCCATGAAAAGGTTCCTGTTAGGGAACAGTCTCAGTTTCCAGTCTTGGCATTCTCCTAATTGGTGCATTTTTCATAGTCTGTGAATTTGTGATGCAGAAAGGAAGTACCTGCAGATTGAAATTACTTGTATGGTCATAATTCCTATTTTAGCTTTGTCAGTACAGTGATAGTGCTTATTGGCCTTGATCAATAGCAGGGCTTGATTCATAAAAGCAGCTCTCCAAGACTTAACACTGAGTCTCCTTAGCAGTTGCTGATGTAACACAATGTAAAAATGATGACATGATCTATAACAACATATTAATTTCCTGAATCTGAAGATCTACACAGAAGAAAGAAAAAGCACTGGAGTTCCTTTCCATAGCAGAATACTTCGCATTGTGCTTCCTTAGAATCATAGAATCATTAAGGTTGGAAAAGACCTCAAGGGTCCTTGTGCTGGTTCTTCTCTTTAATGATACTGGTAAAATATTATCCCCTGATTAATTTAATTTGTATTGGGAAGTCTGTTTATTAGATTATTTCAGTATGTATGCTAAGTCCTCGAAAGGTAAATTATTGCTTTTCTTTGGGATGTAAAATATGCCGGGATTATCTGTTTATGCAAGGTTCTTAGCTAGAATTTTTCAGATCACTTTTTGCATTGTGTTACATCTGTTAAAATCTTTGTGTACTGACAAAGCACATTAAAGTAATAGAATCAAAAAATTAAATATTCTGAAGATAGATTTCAGTGCTAGTTACTGCTAATCAGATCTGACAGATAAATTCTCTCTGCCACAAAAAAGTAGTTGATCTTGAGATAAAAGTCTTGAGTGATTCTTAGAGAAGCATCATCACTAATTAAAACAAGTGTAATTGTGTTTATTTCCTCCCTCAAGAAGAAGAATGGAATATGTAAGAAACCAAGCTCTTAATTAATTTAATAATGAAAACACAGTTCTTTTTTGAGATGGAAGATCAGCTCTTAAATAGCCAATGTGTGGATTGAATGAAGTTAAAGATGCTTCTTTCTTTCATGGTTTTGTAAAATTGTTATTTACTTTTTTGTAGACTCATCAGTACTAACTGCAGAGACAAAAGATCCTTTATATGATATAAATGATATTTTGACTAAGTACTCTTGGTTGATTCTGGCTGTAGAATTTCCCTGCATACAAAGTGATTTTGAAGAGCTGCTTAATCAAACCAGTATTTTTCAGCTTTCCATCTTAACTCTTTTGATATATCATAGATAAATTAAACTCTCAAGCTTTCACCCCAGTACATATTTACCAAAATTTGCAGGTGTTTTGTGCGGACAGTGATCACAGAATGCAAGTGGCTTTATTTGAAATAACATACTCAAGTGACAGTTGATGCCTCACATAGACAAGTGTTTAAAATCTACTGTTGATGTGTAACTTTTGTGTATTCAGTGCTGAAAATTTAAAACATAAATTTCCATGGTATTAGTCTACAATTCAAAATTTCCATTAATTGCAGAGGATCTTTTCCAGTGAATTCAGTGTGAATCTGGATGAAACCAGTGACAAACTTGTAACAGAAAAGCTTTTCTATAACATCTGGCTTCTCAAGGTATAATCAGTCTTTTTACATAAACTAATACAATAGGGAAAAACACACAAATTCTTGGGCGTACAAGCCCTTGTTCAGGTCTCAAATAGCAGGAAAGCTTCAACTAAGGGTGTCGTTTCAGAAGACATCCGTAGGCACTACTATTGAAAGAGGAAAGTGTTGCTACTTTTATGCCCTCTGAGCCCTGGCTGTCATTGAACCCTCAAATAAATTAAGTTTAACTAACCCAGCAAAAGACTAATAAAAACAAGTTTTCTGCTGGGCTAGTGTGTTAAATGGACTTACAGATGGATCAACAAGCTCCAGAGTGGTGCTTCCCTTTTTTGGTACAACTGGTTCATTCAATCAGCTCTGCTGTTCAGCTGACTGTATATTTAGAACAAGTTGTGAATAGTTGCTTTATTGTAATTATGGCAATCAAATAGCTAACGAGGCAAAAGTGTGGTTATCAGCTGTAAAACAAAGGGGATATTAGGATAGGTGAGGTAGAGCTCCATCATGGGCAGAAAGAAAATTAGTCATTACCATCATTACACTGAGGGCTTTAGCTGGAGTGTAATCATGTGGCAGAGGCAGTATTTCCAGTAAGTCTATAATTTTTGATATCTAGAAGGTCTATGCATCCTCACTTCCAGGTTTGACTTGGTCATCAGAACTGAGAAGTGAGAGATGGATTTTTCTAATGAAAAACGTTCTCATGGAATTCACTCTGGCATCTAGAGGTTTTGCTAATATGTATGTAATTTGATTGACAGAAGAACAGCATGAATAGAACAGTGTACATTAAGAAAGCAGTTCTTTAATATTTGTTTAAGGTAATCTCTGTTATTCCTTTATTGGATACTTCCTAGGCTGCTGCGCTAGAAGTGGGTTTGGGTCACATGGACATGAGCTGCTGAAGGAAGTTCTGTGTTCTCTGGTTCTGGACTACAAGGTGCAGACTCTGCATCTGAGTTCTTTCTTGGCAGTAGAGAACCCTCTCCACTTCCCACATGTAGCTGTGCTATACCTAGCTTTCTCAAGCTCCTCTGATACATGAAGAATATTTGCAGACCTGCTATTTTGGATTTACAGTTTCTGTATTTGGGGGTGGGGGTAATATGTGACAACATTGACAGGTAATGTCAATGACTGAAAAGAAATTTCCTCTATTTCCTACCAGTGGTTATAGCTCCTTACTATGTTATTTTTACTATATGTTTTGAAAGGCAGTGTCTTGGGTCTCATGAAACCAAGGTAGAATCCATACAAATAGAAATAATTTAGAACTTTAGCCTTAGCTGATGAAAACTGCTATATCTTAAACTTCAGTTGGTCCATTTGACTTTATGCCAATGCTGAATATGCCTGCAGATAGAGAAAAGCCTAACCACAAGTGCTGTTTGTACTTACCATAGTTAAGATAACATAGATCTTGCCTTGAATTGCTTATAGAAATGTCAGTTATTAAATAATTTCAAGAACTAGATTAGGGAAAAGTTGTCATTTTGCCCAGTTAAACAAATTTTTGTAACCTTTTCATTAAGCCAGAACTTCAAATTTGGCTTAATTATTGCCCTTGTACTATGAATGTATTTTTCCCGTTCTTGTGAAAATAGAGGAGTATTTGACCTAAGTATAAGCCTTTGAAAAAAAATCTGAGTTTATATATGTTTTTGAAGAGGCTGTTGGGAGTTTGGCGGTGACATTTTGGAAAGACAGCATCTGCAGCCAAGCAGTTGAGTAGAACTTTCCCTCTCATTGTTCCTCCTCGAATCTCAATGTAGATTCTGATACAAGTATTAAAAAGGAAGAGATTAGCTCTGCTTTGACTGTTATGAGGCATAGACATCATAAAGGAGAAAGAAGAGGTGACTGCTCTGAAGAGGAGTGAGAATTACAGGTGGCTTCTGTTCACAAGTCAGAGGGTAAAGGAAGTTAGAAAACCATTAGGAGGGTCTAGGCACAGGGAAGTGTTGAGATGGATGTTATCTGTAAGGGTCCCCTGCTCAGGGGAGGGTAGGGAGTCCAAAACCAGTGAGCATATTTCCTAAGCCTCTTCTTTCCTCTGCTACCAGCAAATAGCAGAGAACAACAGGCAAAAAATGTCTCTTCCCTTCAGTGCTTGCTGGTTTGGTATCGATCTTGTTTATTCATACACGTGAGGTCTGTTTGGTGGGTGCAGAAGTCAAGCTGCTGACCACTCACACTGCAAGGAGGCATACTGACTCTGCAGTAGAATTCCTGTATTTTGGGCATAGTTAAGTGTAAAAATTAGACTGGTCTCATATAGCTATTTGAAGGCTAAAGGGCAACAATGCTAGGACATTTTTTATTTTAGACTGTTGGTGTGACCATAGTTTATCCATTGTAGTGCTCTTCAAGTCTGTTCTTAAAAGGCTGTCTCCCCAGCACCCACTTATTCACTGCACAGTTGCAAAATGTTTGAGGGTTTATCAGTAGGAGTTGTCTGCAGTGGAGTGTAGAAGGGGCACAGAGGAATGCAGGAAGACAAAGAACGGGCTCAGCTTAGGGAATTTGAATGCCTCTTTGGAGGACTAGTTTCTGCCCATCTTGGATGCTCAATGACTATATTTTATGCCGGGTATGTAATCTAGGTCAGGGGTTCACAGATGGCCATTCATTTTTTAACATTTGTGAGACATGTAGCCAAATTTGATGGTGTTCTGACATCACGAGTACAGCTGAAGTAATGTGAAATGGAGCTGTTTGCTGTTAGGAGTCCTGAGTGTTCTGAAAAATTGAACCTTAAAACATCAGGTGTGTGGAACTAAGGAGTACTTGGGACAGTTTGGACCTAGACTTCTGTCTCCTGTTCCTGTATCTGTAAGTTATGGCTAGCAGTGTTGTCTTGTTGAACACATTATGGAGAAGATTTTTTTTTTTACTATTTGGGAAGCACTGCAATACTACAGGAATGAGTGGGTATGCGTGTGTGTGATATCAAACACCTGGGAGTAAAAAAAAAAAAAAAAGCGTAACTGCCTTTTATACTAGGTTGTTTGGTAGGATATATGCATTCATAGTATTAAAACTGGTGTTACATATGCAAAGGCACAGATTTTTTTCTTCAACTTTTTTGGAGTCTGTAGTTTTTACTTTAGCACTAATCTTGTAAGGCCCCATCTAGATATGGAGTTCTGTTGAGTTTGGTTTCATGGAGATGTATAAGAGATTGGTTTTGCCTGAAGGTTATATGTTTAGACAAAGGAAAGTAATAGACAAATTGGGTTCAGGGAGAAGCACTAGTCATATGGGTGTATTTTTCCATAATGTACTTGTGTGTGCTGCTTGGAGGTAAAAAGGTATATTTTATTTCTTAAACTAAATATGCTGGGGCACATCTGTGTGATTTTAGGGAGATGTAAGCTCCTGCTGCCTGAGCTTGAAGAAACTGAGAAGATATCTGCCTATAGTTAGTGTAATATCAAAACAGAGTAAGTTAATTGTGGCTCAGTGCCATAGTAACACCAGAATATGGTTTTCTAATCAGTTTACAACACAGACATATCTGACTGTTAGTAGACCCAGCTTGCAACTTTTCTTGTCATTAAAACAAACAAACTCGTTTTTAGGAAGCCATGACAGTGATCTTATGGATGAGTTCTGAATCTGCCATTTGCGGGAAGAGACAGAGTTTAGGAAAGAACTAGTGTACCTGTAGAACCTGAGAGACGACCACAACACTTAAACCTGGACAATGCAGAACGTGCTCTTCTTTTACACCTCAGTGAGTGGGATGTTATTGATCCTGCTTGTTGGAGTGAGTCAGATTTACGTTGTTCACTGCAATAAACCTACACATTCCTTGAAACTGGTGATTGACAGTTAAATGTTGATTCCTGTGCTTTCCTACTAGTAAGAAAAGCATCAGCATTACTGAGCATACTGTATGGATAGATGTCTCAGGAACTTGTGCTGTAGGAGCTCTTTGTAGGTTAGAGTAGATCAGACAACTTAGTCTGTTATCAGTCTAAAAGTGAGTGTTAAAGTGTTGCCATTAATGATTGTGACTATTCAGTCAGATATCTGACAGGAGTGTTAAATGAAGTGTCATAATGTATCCTATATGTTAATTTAGCTGCTAAACTATAGTAACTTTTCTTTCTAATTGCTCATCTCTATGTATCTTGTGGGCTGCACAGGTTTTAAGTAGTGACTAAAAAACCTGGTACTCCATCATTGCTCATTTTATCATGTTATTGTGACCTACACTCACTTGGAAGTCACCAGCTGTGCATGGATCAGTCCCTGGACCTATACCAAATACAGGAAAGCAGTGATTCCATATAAGCTATATAGCTAAACAGGGCAGGGAAATCCAACTGCTGGCTGTGCAGTTGCTGCTCTTGTCTCACAGTGTACCTAAATTAATCAGTGTAGTATACTCAGAAACAGAGCATAGAGCAGGAGCTCCAGAACATAATATTGAGTGCTACTAACAGAGAAAGAAAACCCTTATGATAGAATAGTTGCTTTAGCAGCTTGTACTTTTTTTTTAGACCATGCACAGATGCAAGAGGAGATGTTTGGAATGTATTCCTTCTCTAGAGGAAAGGCAGTAGCTCAGATCTTTGGGGGATACCAGTTTGAAGTAACTTCATAGTTAGGAGGTCTCTGCAGGAGTGAACTGCATCGCAGTTACCTGCACAAGAGACTACTGGGTTTAACGATTAAAAGTCTTTTTCAAAGTTGTTTTCCTGTGAGCAAGTAGGTGCTAAATATTTTCAGTCTGGCGGGGCTGGAGTTGCTGTCTACGTAAACATAGGTTTGAATCTTTTGTGCTTTTCTCAACAACACTTCTGTTGCTGAGTTAGCAAGCTTTTGTATTCAGGGGATTTTTGGGGTTTTTTTAAATTGTTTGGGTTTTGTTTTTTTTTTTTTTCTTTGCAGTTCCTGCTTATCTCACAAGGACAAGGAACTGATTGAAACTCCAGGTAGAAGGTAACTTTCAGAATAAGAAGAAACTTCCTTACACTGAAAAGAAGTCACAGAAGGATTGTGGAGAAGAATCTGGAGTACAAGTTCTGGTATGAAATTCTAAATATTTTCCTTGAAACTCAGGTCACTATCTGCTCTGGAAGACAAACCTAACTTAGTATATAGTATAGCATGTAAAGTAGGTCCACTGAGTCTGTGCTGACCAGGCAAAGATTACTTCTTATCAGAAAAAATGATGTTTAAATGCATTCAGACTAGCATAGTTCCTACTCTGTTGTACATGGTATCCAATGAGATATTTTTCATGCTTTATTCAAATGTTCAAGTGTCTTATATGTAAGAAAACTTGTTTGTATGAAAACTACCCACATAAGTCTGGACAACTTTCTAGTACTAGATTATTTTGCCACTGTTAAAAATGTTTTGAGTATGATTTTCTTCCTCCTTAAAATATCAGAAGGAAAACCATATGTAAATACTCTCGGGATGCATTCTTCCATCTCCACAATCTGAAGTCAAAAGGCAATTCATTTCCTTAATACTGAAGGTGTTTAAATCTTCGATGCATTTAAATAACGCTGTATCAGTATTCACCTAGAGAATACCTTGGTCTATTTCTGACTATTTCCATTGAAGGCACTGGCAAGCATTCGCCGTTGATGCTCTCAC
>NW_010101733.1:12573-13235 GCF_000699245.1 Pterocles gutturalis
GAATTCTTCATACTTATTTTAAAAATTCTAAATTTAGATCTGTGACTTTGCACAAAGCAAGAAAAAAAGTATTTTCCTTGAAATCAGAGTATGTTTAAAACCAAGAGAGCTTATATAAATTTACAAAACCCTAATTACTCTTTTTCACTTCTGTAGCACTAGATTTGCATTTTTTGACTACTAAGTATTTCCAGAATTTGGCTATGCAAAAGTTTGTCAGGCTAAAATCAGGTATACTTGCATTACAAGTTGACTGGCTGGAATCAGTCGCCTAATCCTAGAGAAACAACTTGATTATTTTTAGTCTTATGTAGATGGATTTAGTGGTACAATTTCAAAAGCTTTCTCTTTTTAAGTGCAAGGCAGAAGACTAGGTGCTGTTATACACCCATTAGCGCCCACAGAACTGAAATTCAAGTTACCATCTCACTGGTACTAAGTACCAACTTCAGCTAGTATAAAATGCTGCAGCTGGAAGTTTGTTAGTTCTGTGTTCAGGGTGGCCAGAAGAAAGGACAGGGAGCAAAAAGAGGACAAACTATTACAAAAGTAGTTTAACTAGATGACACAAAACCTTGAATAAGGACCAGTGAATCAGCAGAAATGAAATGGAGATATAATCTAGCAATATTCTTAAGGTATTATGATCATGATTTCCCTAC
>NW_010101733.1:13266-23064 GCF_000699245.1 Pterocles gutturalis
ATTTGATTCAAATGTTAGACTAGAGTACAGCTTAACTGTGAATCAAAAAGCCAAAGAATGCACACAGGGTGGCTAGGCATTCATATCCTACCAACTCTTTCCTTGCTTGAAACTGCAGAAATAAGTATGCAGTATTTAGGTGTTCATTAGGGAAACCCCACGGGGGTAATTCTAAAATTGATATATTCCATATAAATGTAATTAAGCTCCCTGACATTAGATGAGTTCAGATAAAAGTCTCATACACTTTCATGGGCGTGTTCCAGATCTTTTGAAGATCTGAGATAATAAAATAGAAGAATAGGATAAATAGCAAAAGATAAATCACTATGTAGAAACTATTTGTAGGTTCTATTTACAGAGTGCATTATTCTTCCCTTACAAAGCACAGGCTTCTGAAAGAGTTTTGAAGGGTCATGGTATAATCAGCTGCCAGTGTCAAGGGGGGACAAAAGAATGAAGGTAATTTGGACGAATGGGCAAAGGGAACATCAAGCAGTTGTTGAGTTACATTGCTTCTGTGGTTGTTAATGCTGTGATCACTACTCAAATACTAAACTTGGTTCTGGCAATTGCACTTCAAGGAGGATACTGAAAAATTGAAAAGGGTATACAGAAGACCTAAAAGAATGATACAGTACTGGGGGCACATGCTTTATCATGAAAGACTGGAGGCACAGCTTAGTAAAAGTAAAGCTAAGGTGGCACTTCCAGCCAGTAATCAAGACATCCCTTAATATTAACTTTGGTAAACTAAACGGAAACATTTGAGATAAAGTAACTGATATTCCAAAACAGATTGTTCAGTCTTACAGATTAAAAGAAAATCAAATCAGTATCTTAGGAAGTAGCAAATGAGGTAATAAAAACCAGACTAATTCAGACTACAATTAAGGATATTATTATTATTATTATTATTATTATACTAATTGGAACTACTAATGATTGTGGTAGATTCCTTGGCGCTGGTAATCTTGAAAATTAAGGATTATTTAGTCAAAGTAATCTGATGAAATTCAGATGGGAATTAATACAAGTAAGGCCTATGGTTTGTGGGTTTTTTTTAAACGCAGCTCAGGCTAGATGATCACAGTGGTCTTTTCTGACCACTTTTTTGAATATGTATTACAGTAAAGGTTGTGCAGTCAGTCTTTACTGTAACATTTGAATGTTTAATTACACACAGTCCTGGCAGAGAATGGTCTGCTTGCAATTACCTGAAATTTTGCAGAATTCAGATTGCTGATTCAGTAAAAGCAGAATAGAGGTACATGTATATCGAGAAGGCAGTAGGATGCTATTAGACAGATGAGATGTTTTCGAGAGCTGCATATCTAGTGTGGTTTGTCAGCACTTTATAAAGGCATGACAGGGTCCCGTGTAAAATACCTGGCTATTTAAATTTTAAATGACTTTTTATCTTCCTTTGTGGTGGGTAGTATTCAAAAAGTATGTGGAAAGTAAAGCAACAGCTAGCCCTGTAGCTCTGCAAAAGATAGCCCTTGGATACAAGGGAGAGCTATGTACTCTATTTGTATAACATGTTGGTCTCAAAGTAGGTTAGATATGTGCTAGGCCATTTGGTTTTCTGTAAAAATACTGTTCCCTATTTGTTCTGTATTAAGCCCTTTTCCATTTATATTTTCATGTTCTTTAAAAATAAACATATAAAAGATGTGTTGTTTTAACAACTGATAAAAGCAAGCTAGTCAAGGTACAGAATGGTCCAAGACCAGCATTCCAGAAGAGCCCTTTCTGAAAGAAGAAAGCCAGACTTGAGTGAGTGTCTCATATTTATATTGCAAATAACAAGGTTAGAGAAAATAAATATTTTGTGGAAGTGTATGCCCTAGCTTCCCTAAGGTAACACAAGGGTGTATGTTGTGTAAGATGCTTGGGAATCCTAAGAAGTCTGGATTCCTATCATTCAGGCCTCTTCTCTTCACTTTGGCATGTTTTTTTGATGCCATTGCTAGAAAAAGAAATATTTTATTAGAATCAATAAACATACTTGTCAATAACCACATTAAGTCATCTTTGAACTGTATTCCAGTGGTGTGCAAGAAAGAGCTTTGCCTCAGATGTACAATAATCTTTAAGTCACTGTAAGAGATGCTCAAGTTTGCTGTAACAAGTAGATTACACTAGTTCTGCAGTACAATTCAGTGTTCATAGCTTTTTTCATGTGTGACAGTGATGCAGTATTTAATTTAAGGGTCAAAAGCCACAGATTCAAATCTCCCTAAAGTCTATAGAGAAAATTGTTCGCAATGACTTCTAACTTATAACCTGTACATTGTGATTTCTTTTTTACCCATAAAATTTCAGTGTGAAAATCTACTGCTAAGAGGTTTTGTGGTTTTGATATAATACAGCATTTTCATGCTCAGTGAGGGGACATTAAGAATATTTGGGAATACAAATGGTGCTTTATTATGAATGCAGTAAAAGTAACAGGGATCAGTGAGGTGGCATCCAAAAATACTATCATTTGCATCTAGTATATTCTCATTGAAAAAAAAAAAAGTCAGTATCTTGATATAAATATCTGTCTTTTATGATGGCTTCTTACACTGTGTTTATTGCCATATAAATGAAACATCTTCCAGCAGTGTATTAAACAATGTGTCTGACATCTGTCACATGCTTTTAACACATACTCTCCCTACGGAGAGAAGCATGTGTGTGAGATGGCCATATTTTGGTAGACTTTTTGTGTTTATTTTGTTGTAAGTGTGTTGAAAGCATTTATGTTGACAACACATAATCAATGTATAGTGTTACACAAAATTCTTCTCATATAGCTGATTCACCTGTAGGCAAACTACAGATTGAGCTGGATACTGCCTGGGTAAGTAGTTCATCTGGCACTCAGTCCACTCCCACATTTTTTCCATTGCTTAGAGGTGTTGGTTGTGTCAGACAATGCGCATCTGTATCTGGCCATGGAGAAGTGGGACAGCAGATATCCAGTTGTAGCACAAGTATAGGCTTAGTCATGTCACAAGTGTTCATAAATTCTCAATACCTATTCACACGTCACCTGACAACATGACAGGAAGGCTGGATATTGCTGTTTTGTCAATTATGTTATTTTTGTGGGTTAACCCTGGTAGGCAGCTAATCACCACAAGCTGCTCGCTCACCGCCAGACCTGCGATGGGACATGGGAAGAGTAAAAGAAGAGTAAAAGCGCAAAAACTTGGGGGTCAAGATAAAAAAAATAATTATTTAATAAGTGAAGGATAAGTGGAAGAAGAGAGAAAGGACAGAAAACAAAACAACTGAGGCAAAGGCAGTCCCTCTCCACCTCCCGTAGGTAGACTGATGCTCAGACAGTTCCCAAGCAAAAGACAGCTAACCTCCCTAAACCCCCCTCTCTTCTCTTTTTATGGCTGAGCATGACATTAAATTCCATGGAATTTCTCTTTTGTTAGTTCAGGTCATCTGCCTGGTTGTGGCCTCTCCCAACCTATTGCGCATCCCCCAATCTATTCCCTGAGGTACAGAGAGAGAAGGCTTTGATGCTTTGCAGACACTGTTCAGCAATAGCTAGAACATTACCGTGTTATCAGCATTGTTTTGGTCACAAATCGAAATGCTATGAAGAAAGTTAACTCTACCCTAGCCAGGCCCAATACAGTTATTTATCTGGATGACCTAGGAGGTATTTGAGACTTAAACTATAAAAAGCTATAGATAGCATCTGAATAACAAAATATTTGTCAGGAAGGAAGAAGACAGTCTTTCTCCTTAGTGCTTTTGAATGCATTTTATAGTTCTCGTGGTAGAGGAGATGATGACTATTTCTAATTCAAACTGAGAAGGGAATACACATATCAGAGATATTCAAGGTACATATTTAAGCAGTGTGTCCCACTGAAGTTGCTCAAGATTTGAATCAATAGAAAAATAAGAATTTTGGTTTGTCTTGGACACAAATTTATATGTAGGTCATTAAGTTCTCTCTTTCATTGCTTTTACTGCAGAAAACAGACTTCTTACACAGTTGTGTGCATTGCATAATGCTCAACTTTCTCAAACTGAAGTGTTTATTTTCTTGTGCAGGAGTCTTTTGGATGTTTTGCCAAAATGTCTTATGTTTCCACCTACTCCTGTCTAACACAATGCATTCTTTTTATAGAGAAATGAGATATTTGGCATTTAGTCTCTAGTGAAACTGAAATTTTTGCTGTAATCTACTGAGAGTTTTGCAGGTTTACTAGCAGTGCTGTTTTGGGAATAGAGCAAAAAGGTTGCTGTTATTTTTGTTGACATGGAGTCTATAGGGATGTAAGCAGCCTAGCATTTCTCATGTGAGCATTTTCTTTACATAACAATGTTTAAATCTTGTGTGAAAAACTTATTCTTTACTCATCTCTGCTCACATGTTATTAGTGAAATGAGTCACTGACTACACTGTGAAGTACAGAGTTTGCTCGAATGCTTATAAAGTATGGAAGTACTTTAGACAGAGTAGGAGGTACTTACAGTATCTAACCATCCAGGGTTTGGAAGTTGTGAGGAAGGGCTAGAAAAAAGAACGGAAATTTGGCATTTTCATATGAGCAGTTGCTGCCTGTGCAAGGTCATCACAACCTAATCAAAGGTAAATATCCATGGGATTATAATGCAATCTTTCTGGCTTCAAGACTAGGAGGTATAACAGAACAGTAGACCAAAGGACCACTTCAGTTCTTAATAGTGTCCACATGCTTCCAGCACATTTTTTATTAGGTAACATAGTACTGTATTTTTCTGACATAAGAGTGCTTACACGAGTTAGAAGGAGTGACTCTGGAGTTCCTCCAGAGTTATCAATGCACTGTGGGCATCATTGGTATCCTTTATTTAATACCTTCCCTCCTAATTATTGGGAGATTGTGGTATTTGTGCATGTAGTTTACAAGCACACTTCTTAACTGTGCTGCACAGAGTGCAATGATGGAGATTATATCTTTAAACCTAGCTGCAGACTATAATGCAAGTGTGTGCCTGAATCTGTAATAATATTTTATGTGCAACCAAAAATACTTTCAGTTAATTACAAATAGAAAGTGAGACAGTATTTCTGTTTCAGCAATTGTTAATATTAACTGCTGCTTTGGAAATGAGCATAACTGTGCATTTTTATTTCCTCTTTAATAATGAATGTGTAGCTGTAAAACACTCTATCCGTATTAGATGTGTATTAACCAACAACCTCTTCATCACAGCGGAGGCAAAAGTACATTTAATTACATCATAGAGACATAAAAATAACTTGTTTCAGGAAGACATGGAGGTACTCTGTGAGACTAGGCTGTGTAGACAGCAGTATTCACATTCATGAGATGTTTGTTAATATGAAAAAGAAAGATGAGTTGATGGGTCTGATTCTTTGTCATCTTAAGTGGTCATTTACTCTTGCTTAAAACTGAATACAAAAATGCAATTAAAACACAATGTTCTATTTCACTCCCATTTTGCAAGTCCATAAAATTATATATCTATAAATACATACACACATATATTATATAAGGTATGACATTCTGAAGAATCTAGCTTTTTATCTTCAAATATTTTAGGTTGCAAAATGTTATACTTTCCTCCATGTGCTGAAAATTTGAGACTTACCTTTTAGTTCCTTACCAATCTTGTTCTAAAACTAACTGCAAATATTTTGATTATTTTCAGGATCTAGTATCAGTAGCAATATGAGGTGGCATGTAGGTTAAATGTTCAAAATGGCTATTTTTTTTGCAAAATAGAATATCTCACCTCAGAGATTAAATGTCTGGTTTAAATGCATGTCAAATGAACATTCAGATTAAGAATAATGTTGTGATTAACACATTGTATTGGAATTTGAGAGTTGGACATATAATTCCTAGGCAGTCATGTCTCTCTGTGTCGCTGACATCAGAAATTTATTAGGAAACCAGCTAGAAATATTTTACTCTTTCTTTCAAACAGGCTCAGTAATGCATCATTTTCTTCACACAGTTTAGACCGCAGACTCTTTAGACCAGATGGACTCTCAAAGGGTATGTTTCCACTGTAGCTGAAGGTATATTAGCTGCACGGATGTATTTGCACTAAGTATAATCTATCCAGGTTTGTTAAATAGCAATAAAAATAATGTCACGTATTTAGTAAATGGGACCCAGCTTGCGCTGGACCCTTGTGTGACTAGGTTATGTTGATATACATTCTGTATGTTCACTTCCATAATTACTGGAGCTAAATAGATTAAAGAGTAGATCTGCTTTTCCCTTTCAAAACATTTGTTATATTTTGATCAGCTTAGTTTTACTCATTTACTAAATTCTGCAGTCAACCTTTAGATTTTCTTCTGATTTATTCTCCTGTAGAAGCAAGTGTTTTCAGTCCTCTATCTTCTGTTAGTCCTCCCTGCCCCATAATACACAGATTCTTCCTTTACCCAAAGAAGACCAGAAGGCATACCTCTGTGGCTGCTTTGCTCAACAAAGCTGTTTTGCTGGGGAATACTAGTTGACGGTTACCCCAGAATTCCCAAGAAGTATGATTTCCTTGTGCTTCAAGAGAAGCAAGAAAGAAAGATAATTAAAGTTTGAGTCAATACAGGTTTGCACAGGTTTCCCTAGGGCTGGATAGTGGCAATGTGTAGCCTAGCCCCTAAATGTAGTAACCCTCCTTCTCGTCCTGAACCATCTCTAACAGAAAGCCCATTTCCTACATGAATTACCCACTTCTGAAATTACATTCTCCTCTATGACAATGGGGCTACAGGTGTTCAAAAGCCAAGTATTGCACTGAATATAAAGCCTAGTTGATTGAATAGAGTTCTGTATTAGGGAAGGACATATTCTGCAATTTAGGATTGCTGAGCTTTCCTCTTTAAGAAGGATCAATACTCCTGTTACATCAGTAACATGGAGTAATACCTCTACCCTAAAGCTCTAAGATTTTGAAAATACAATTATTTTTCTGGAAGCTAACAGGTAAATTTGTTAATCAGATTTTGAGTTAAAATCTGTTGCTTCTAAGAAATGTAGCAACCCCTAGAAGCAGAAGAATGCAGGAGAGGAAAGGGAAAAACTTGAATGAACAGAAAGGAGGAGGGAAGTTGGGACATGTGAAGCAGCTGTTAACCCAGTTTAAGAGGACTGTGCATTTTGCTGTTATGCGCTATTCCAGGAAGCTTACTATAATGGTAAATCTGTCCTTCAATTATTTAGCTTATACAGTACATTCTTCATAATTTAAAGTTTTTAGACATGTCATGGAGCAAATGGGAATGGATACAGAGCTGCAGTGTAATGATACTGATTTGTAACGATTTTTAGGAAAACCCAGTGGCTTTTGTTTATTTTACATTATGGTGCTCACCACAGTGGATCCCATAAGACCATGAAGACAAGAAGATGACATAGCCAGTGCATGCTTGGGTGTATCCCTAGTATCCATGCTATACATTTAGCAGGGACCAAAGTCATGGCCATGAGACAAGACCCCAGCATTTACCATGGCATACACCTGTGACACCGTTCAGGCTCAGCTGGAATTACTAACACCTTCTGTTCACAGTAGCCTAGAACTGCATGTAGTGAGCATATTCCAAACCTGTTGAGTAATTCTGGTTAGTATTTCACAGAATCCTAGGATCATTGATGTTGAAAAGGATCTCTGGAAATCATCTAGTACACTGCCCCTGCTTAAAGCAGGTTGTTTAGAACCTTATCCAGTTGGGTTTTGACAATCTCTGCGGCTGGAGACTCCACAACCTCTCTGGGCAAACAATTCCAACTTCACAGTAAAAACCTTTTTCTTCTTATGTTTAAATAGAACTTCCTGTGTTTCAATATGTGTCCATTGTCTCTTGTCCTTTTACTGGGCACTACTGAGAAGACTCTTGCTCACTGTTCTTTACTCCTCCATTCATCATTCATCAATAATTTATAAACAATGATAAGATCTCCCCTGAGCCTTCTTTCCTGCAGGCCAAATGCTCCCAGCTCTCTCAGTCTGTCCTCATGTGACAGATGTGCCAATCTCCCAGTTATTTTCGTGGCCCTTCACTGGACTTGCTCCAATATGTCCGTGTCTCTTTTACTGGGGAATCCACAGCTGGACACAGCTTTCCAGATGTCTCACCACCTTCGATGACCTGCTGGTAATACTCTTCATAATGCAGCCCAGGTGGCTGTTGGCCTTCTTTCCTGCAAGGGTGCATTGCTGGCTTGTGTTTAATTTCTTGTCCACCATGACACCCAGGTCCTCTTCTGCAAACCTGCTTTCAAGCCCATCAGCCCCCAGCATGTACTGGTGCAGAGGCTATTCCTTGCAAGTACACAATTTTTCATTTCCCTTTGTTGAACTTCATAAGACTCCTGTAGGTCCATTTCTTAAGCCTGTTTTGGTCCCTGTGAGTGGTGGCACAACTATTTGGTGTATTAACTACTCCTCTCTGTTTTGCATCATCTGAAAAATTGCTGAGTATGCACTGTATCCCATCACCAGGTCATTAATGATGATGTTAAGCACTAATGGCCTCACTATCAACCCTTGGGATACTCCAGTACTGACAGACCTCTAGCTGGACTTTATGTTCCTGATTATAACTTTTGGAGATGGGCAGTTCAGACAGTTTTCAGTCTACCTCATTGTCCCTTCGTTTAGTCCAGCCCCTCTATTCAAAGGAGGATCAACTAGACAAATTACCAAGGATGGAGACTTCACAGGCTCACCAAGTAAACAATTCCAGTGTTTGTCTGCCCTCACAGTGGATTTTTTTTCCTTATATTTTAATGGATTTCCCATGTTTCAATTTGTGTCCACTGCCGCTTGTCCTGTCACTGGACAATACTGACAAGTCTCTTGCTCTGTCTTATTTACTTATTTTACTGGTATTTATACACATTGATAAGAATCCACTGAGCAAGGCTGAACAACATCCGTTCTCTCAGCCTCTTCTCATATGACAGATGCTTCAATCCTTTAATTATCTTAGTGACTCTTCAAGCACTTTGTATGATGAAATCATAAAGAGAGAGAAAATTATGTGGTAGAGTAGCAGTTACCTTTCGCTCTTCATTGTCAATATTTACATCTTGTCTGATTAATATTACTGTATTCTGGGGCTTTGAAGACACACTCATAAAAGAAGTAAGGGTCTTCATCATACTTTGTCTATGCTAAATAAATTACTTAGTGTTCTTGTAAGTGGTTACAAGTTTATTATTCTTTGGGCACTACGTACCATTTAAATTGGCTCCTGTTTCCATCAGTGCCAGTGGCTGGACAATAACATAATTTAGAGGTCATGTTCATAGCGAGGATGTGTGCTCTAAAATTAATAATATTGACCTTGTTACTAAGTAAAAATTATGTTTCTAAAGATTTGGACAGGTGGTCCCAGACTCCAGGCAAATAATGGAGCTACTTTTTTTTAATCAAAAAAGTGACTGTATGTAATCTATGTACAGCAAAACAGTATACTTGCCATTCTTCCTTATAACAGTCTTTGTTATGTGGTTTTGTTAGCACCACATTAATTGTACCAGAAATTGTAGTTTTCAGGAATATTATTGAGTCTCTCTGTACAAAAATTAATTAGTTTGTCCTTATTGAATGAGGGACACTAACACAAAACAGGATTATTAGGAAGCAGTTTCAGTACCTCACCTTGAGGGTTTTCAACTGTTCTTGCATTTTTTACACTATTCAGTGATACTAAAAAAAAAAAAAAAAAGCGGGGGGGGGGAATGCTTCACTGGTACAAATGCAAAGACCAACAGATGCGATGAAGAAATTTCACAGAATCACAGAATCACA
>NW_010101734.1:0-208 GCF_000699245.1 Pterocles gutturalis
GGGGACACAGGGACACAAGTGCCATCGTCCCTTTGGGAGGTTTATTCTGCCCAGTGCCCCCCACCCCAGTGTTCCAACGTGGGGGACCCGCGTGGCCACAGCGCGAGTGGGGTCCCCACGGGTGACAATGGGGGGGACACGTCCCCAGTGCAGGGAGGGGGGGACACGCGTGCCCCACGGGGAAAAAGTCCTGAGTGGAAGGGGATTG